>NC_056737.1:266893790-266986290 GCF_019279795.1 Protopterus annectens
TCTCCATCTTATCCAACATCTTTATCAATACCTGCTGTGACCACAGCCGAAGTTGCTGTTTCACTGACTTAATTTTCCTCTGTGCTGTTCTGTATTCTTCTAAGGTGGACTCTTCCACTTCTTTCATCAAAGGCTGTGTCTGGAGCAGTATAGCTTTTGTGGAGTTTTCTTAACTCAGAAGCTGCTGGAAGTACTCCTTCCATCTGCCTTTGATGTCCTGTGGACTGGTTAGCAGGTTGTTGATGGCATCCCTTATGAAGAGTGTCTGACATTCTGTCTATCCATCAATGGGTCTAGATCAAATGAGCACAATATCAGTGTCCCGATCAAAGTAAAATTGTCAAAATATAAAACATTGACACATTGTGCACATGCTCCTTGGATTACCTCAGAACAGGCTGAACCAATAGCAAGTGTTTTTGCAGGGGGTGGCTGTGTCCCCACCCCCCTGCTAATTATATATACTCACTCAAAGATCACAGCATCCACAGGGAAAGGGAATATTCCTTTAACCAGGAATTATCAGTCTCGTGCACATTCAATCAAGGGAAAAGCATGCACACACACACATACACACACACACACACACACACACACACACACACACACACACACACACACACACACACACACACACACACAAGTATACAAACATATAGTTTTGTTAGCCAGATTAACACTAGCGGGCACTGCCCATTTTTAGAGGGGGGGCCCAAGTGAACATTGAGGTACTCAATATTATCTTATGTACTAGTGAGCTAGCTGCAGTGATTTGTAGGTCATGCTGGAATATAGACTTCATGGAGATTAGACCATATAATCTCAGTGCATTTATTATGCCTCTTGACAAGACAGCTGTTTTTTCTGTGTTAGTTGCTAAACCCATTCCTCTTATATTTTGGTGTATTTTGTATGAAAATTTTTACTGCATATACTTGTTCAACTATTGCACCTCATCTATGTTTCTGCTGTGTAACTCTCTGAACTGCTGGTACTGGTCTCAGTTGTGATATGCATTGACCTTTTATTTTTGTTTTTCTTGTCTTTGTTTTTCTAATTACTGAAATGTTTAAAATGGATCTTTCTGTACATGATGGCATATTGTATTCCATAAGGATTTAGAACCTACAAAAATGAAAATAAATGTTTTCAATGATTATGCATCTTAAGATTTTTTAATAAGCTATGCAATAGTAATGCCATCCCAGGATACTAGATTATCTCTGAAAATATCTAAAGGTGTAATTGTTGACAATATTGAGAAACACTGTGAAGAGCTTTTGGGCAGGTTTCACATATTTTCACAGAAATCACTGTTTGATCCTTCTATATCCTGTGACAAAGAGTTAAATATGAGTAGTACAAGTGCTTATATGATCCACAATGGGTACTTCAGTTTCCTAACACATGTAGCCTACAAACCTGTGACATTAGAGAGATTTAATTTTACTGTGCATAGAAGATAATAAAATTGTACAAGAGTCTTACAACAAATCTTTGAATAGTGGTCACTGTCACTGTAAGATTCCCTTTCTCCATCATCTTCATGGAATTTTTATACAGAATTATTACACACATGATACTTCATAATGTTACTAACTTGGTATATGTTTCTTATTCACGGGGGTGACTATTTGTGTCTGTTATGATATTTGAATTCATTACTGGTTATCTTTATGAAGCAAGCCCACCTTTTCCTGCAGGGCTTTCAGATTCGGAGAACTGAAGGGAGAGCATGCAAACGCTGGATTTATATGGGAGCATTGCATGCAGACACTGTATTTATATGGGAGTATCACATGCAATCACTGGATTTATATGGGAGTATCGCATGCAGACACTGCATTTATATGGGAGTATCATGAACCATCAACATTTGTACTTTAACAAGCATGAGATCAGATTAGCTTTTGCTGAGCAAAGGGACAGTTTTGAAAATCTGGATGGACTAGTGGAAAGAAAGTTGTTGAACCTAAATGTTATCATTTAATGTTACAGTGACCCTCTTTAAAAAATGCTTTTACTGTATAAAAGTTGGTTACGTACTGAAATCAGACTGAATTTTTTCATAACAATTTTGCTTACTTAACACGCCCCCAGAAGAATCACACTCCCGAAAGGAAACTCCCACAAGCGAGTCCGCGGAAATGTCAAGAAACACAACAGCACACATGCCCCCACAGACTATAAACCCAACTGTAATGTAAAACGTAAAAATCAACAGTTTAATATTTTTTTTATAATGTCAAAACTGTTTGCCCGTAATTGCGCTCATTTGCACGGGTGTGCCCTTCACTCAGCCACAATTAGCACTCATTGGAAAAGCATATAAGATCTAAATATGTAAATTAAGCCAAGTAGCAATAGCGTAGCGGTAGAGATGTCGGCCAAAAAGGAGGTAGTCACGGTTCAAGCCCCAACAACATCATTTTCTATTTTTAGTGAAATAAGCACGAAAAAATCCCCTGACATATATGTATATATATATATATATATATATATATATATATATATATATATATATATATAAAAAAAACTATAATTTAAGTAAAATGTAATGAAATGGGCCATGTATTTTCGAAGAAATCTGACACAATAAAAAAAAATTTATAAGGGCCCATAGCTGAGCAGCGCTCTAACAAGCTGAGTATGACTGCCCGCAGGTGAGCAGTGGTTTAACAGGTGTAATATGAGTACCCGGAGTTGAGCAGCACTTTAACACGCTGAAACTGTGTGCCCATACTTGAGCAACATTTCTCATAGTGTAATATGCGTGCTCATAGCCAAATAACGCCTTAACCAGCGTAACCCATTTGCGCAGAGCTGCGCAGTGCGCCAACCAGCTTACCGGCGGGCAACGTTGAGCAACCTGTATCAAAGCCGCCTTTACATAGACACACCTCCTAGCCTGTCTAGACAGTAGTAAAATAAAAAAAGCAATGCCCAGGCTTGAACCCAGGATACTGTGCATCATAGTCAAAGTACTGAACCACTAAGCCATGACAGCTGTACTGAGAAATACAGTATTAGCATATATATAGGAATGAATGGAAATAAAAGCAGGACAAAGCAGGTTTCTTTAAGCTGATACATTTCCAAAATGGCCAATCACAGATAAGTGCAGGAAAAACGGCATATATAAGCCCCATAGGCGGGAATACACAGCATAACTGATTGTGGAACCTATTTGCAGTCAGGATGGCAGGTGTAGGAGAGGGCAGTCACTTCCGAGCACAGAGGTGGGGTGTTGAGGAGTCCAAATAGATGGTTTGGCTCCTAGTCCACGATCATGAGGCTCAACTCATGCAGGGCCAGATTCTGTGGGGAGCGTACAAGGCAGAGGCGTGGAACTGGTTGGCACATGATCTCACCAGTGCCACAGGCATACCAAGGACTGGTGAACAGGTCCGTCACCACCATGCGGACCTGAAGAGACGAAAGCAGGACCAACTGAACCATTGGATCCAGGAGGCCCGGCAAATGCCCAACACCCCACTACTCCATATGTTCCAATATTACTTCATTTATATTACAGCTGCAGGTGTGCGTTCCGCGAATCGGCGAGCCTATGGTGATAGGCTGGAGCGGTTGCGCCACCAGGCAGGTTAGTAATTATTTTTCTGTAATTGTTATACAATATAAGTGAGACAGCTTGTAAAAGAGTTCAGTGTAGTTACATATTAATAAAGTTCAAATAACACTAGAAGAAAGATTCTGCTAGTACTGTATGATTAGATAAGTGATGCAGCCTGTAATCCAGAAATAAAAATTAAACAAGTCTGAAATAGAGATTTTCCACCTGTATTGTAATATCAGATAACCTGCTGCCGCCTGGAAATTAGTGGTAAACAAGCTAAAGACAATAGACATGTGTCAAATACATCACCTTTTAAAATCAGCTATATGAAACAAGTGAGTCTGTTGGAAAGGATTGTTGTAACCAAGTAAGACATGTTAATAACGCCTAGAATTACATACCATCTTAAATTGTAAAAATAAAACAAGTGAGAGTGTGAGAAAGAGGTATGAATCCACCAAGAAAGCTGTTATAACTCTTGAATAAGGTATACTGCAGTCAGTACATAATGAAATGAATGAGACAGCCACAACCAAACAGTGAAATGTTTGTAATAACGTACTGAAGCTGGAATGTGTCTGTCCCACAATTTGGATATGTTGCTGTAGCCTTGCAATATGGAGATAGTATGGTTGTATGAAATAATGAACATCCACAGTTGTCTAGAGCCATATAAATCAAATGTAGCAGGATGCGGTACCTGAACACAGCCAGATATGAACGTGTATGAATAAAAATGCAATGTATATTAATGTAGCAGTAACAGTCCCATCACCAACATTCCTAGGGTTACATATAGGAAAGTGTACTAAGATCTGTAGGGTATATATATCTGCAGCTACTAGAAATGTACAGCATATGTATAAGTAGTTGAAGTTGTTAATGAAATATTTCTTCACCCTACCCTATATTCACAAATAATGCCATTCCACAACAAACTGGGTATGTGTATTCACAATTAATTCCTATGGACATTTGTCCTGTTGGTTCAAACATATTTGCATGTACGTTGATGCATGTGCCCTGTTCACATATCCAAACCTGATGGCCTGTTGCCATCAATCAACCCTGCATGCTGTTGGATTGTGTACTGTTGTTCAAAATATGCATGTGTTATGCTTGCTGTTCAATGTTTGGAATTCATGGGTGTTCGGTTAATGGGAATACTGATGCATGCTGTTACAACTAATTTTGAATGGTATTGTTTGTTACTAACCCAAAATGTCATAAAATATTGCTAAACATAGGACAACAGGGAAGGCGAGTTCCAGCGGACCCACCTTTCCCACCTCAGCTGGCGAGTGCACCTGGCACTAGTGCCCAGGTCGGAACCTCCTCCAGTGGCCCTGTGCCACCTTTGGGTGGAAGAGCTGCAGGGGATGGGGCTCGTCCCCCCCTCTGCAAGCGTGGCTGGAGAACGTCCACTCACCCTCCAAAGTGTCCGGTCTGTGGTGTGTAGCGAGATCAGGCATTCTGTGCTTGAACCCCTACGCCAGCTTGAGGCACGGGTGACGCAATTCACGGGTGTGCCTGCTGCCCATCCTACACAGCCCCCAGCACAGCCCCGTCCTGGGCAGTGAAGGTGCAGTGGCAACTGCCCATGGGTGGGGATCTCAGTTCCACTGTTGCCATCTGTGGGCTCATGGGCTCGCGATATCCAAACATCCGTCCCCGTCAAGTGTGTTTCCCCCCACATGTCATACTCCGCCCCTGTATGCATCTTGTTTATCTTGTCTGTTAACCTCCCCTACCTACTTCCCCAAATATACCTACTTCCTGTACCTCAAATTCCACCCTCACCTGAGAAAAAAATAAAAAAGGGCACTCTGTTCCCGCAAAAAAATTACGCCCCATACATAGCTGCCCATTTTGCAGGCATGTCTTCTGGACATGTGAACTGGTAATTACAATTGGCTGTACAACATATTTTATTGTCCTCGCCCCTCTCTCAGGGGTGGAAGGTTTCAAATTTCACACCAAATTACACACATATGCACAGCTGTTGCTGATGAAGAAATGGGCAGCTATGGGCCTTTCCTACATCCTTCCTGCAAATCCCAAGCTTGTTTCCCTAATGTCCTATCCTCTTTGTGCCCCCTTTTTCACCACTTTCCTATCTTCCCATTTTCATTTCTTTCAAACAAATTAGCGCGGGTGTGCGCGAGAGTAAGCACTTTTAAGCAGTAGTAAGCGGGTGTACGCTTGTGTGCGCTTAGCTAAGCATGTGTGAGTGAAGCTAAGCGACAGTGCACATGCGTGAGCTCCGCGCAAACCAGCGCTAACCCGCTTACAACTGCTTAAAAGTGCCTTAGTCACTCTGTATGACAAGGCCTGTAGTCTGCTCAGCAGCAACATAAAATTCCTCTGTCAGTCTCGAACCCAGGACCATGGAAACACTAGTCTGCATGACTTATCACTAAGCCATGACTGATATACAAGAGCTTTGTGCTGAAAGCAATATATCATGAAATAGTAGGACTGAATGTAAAGGGAATATAGGAAGGCTATTACACAAAGCTTTTCTTGTGTCTTTACTGGCAATTTTTGTGGATTTGCATAACATTAGTGTGAGAAGAGAACCAGCCATGCTAGTAGGTAATAATGTGACAGTAACACCTTGCAAACCACACACACTATCAGAGCAGGATAAACACTGCCATATTTGAATAGGTAAGAGGCCAGACCTCGCAACTGTGACTGATTTGCAGGGATGTTCCTGATTTGAAAACAAATGTTAACTGTGCCCCACTGACTCCCTGTGAAATGTACTAACAGTAGGCAGAAAAGTGTGGAATCCCACGTAATGGTAACTGTCAATTACTTAAAGTATGCACCACTTGCATGTCAGAAGTGGTGTAGTAATACATATGCTCAAAATACCCCACAGTCACAACTGCAGAATATCTGAAATATATCACGGGTGTATCCCACTGATATGTACCATTCCCTGAGGCTGATAAAAGATACACCTGAGAGTATCTGAGGCCTGCATGTGTCACAAACTCACAGGCATATCATTCTGTCTGCTGTCACACACTCTGTGAATAGCTGTAGAATTGCTTCCACAAGCACACCCTCATGTAGGAGTACAACCCAGAAATATCAAAGGATGTAGCCAACTAATAAAATAAGGACAGTATAGCAGTTTAGAAGTGCTGCATGTGCCTGCTATCCATAACTGTTAGTACAAAGTACAAGGCCCCACTACAGCTCAGCAGCAAAATAAAATACCCTTGTAGGTGTCAAGCCCCACACCTTGGGCAGACCAGACTGCATGCAGTACCAGCAAACCACACCAAACATATAAGGAATTGCTGCTGAAAGAAATATAGCAAGCATTACATGGAGTGAATGTAAATAGAAAATAGGAAAGCCATAGCAACACATTCCAGTAAAGACACCTAGCAGTCCTTCGAGGAGTGAATGTAAAGGTTAAATAGTGAAGCCATAGCAACAAATTGCAAGAGCCACTGCTGTATACCAGTTAATCCACAAGTCCCACAGGAAAGCACATACTCCCATTTAAACAATATTAGTATTATTAGGTGTCAGTTAACATACACACTGAGAAGAATGAACTGGAGGAAGCAATAGTCAGGTTTCAGTACAACATGCATTTCAGTGCCTACAACACAGCCGTAACATAGACATAGAGGAGCTCTCTGAGCATGTGGCCCAGGCCAGTATGACCCTGACCTTGAGTAGCATCTTACCCTCACCAAGAATGATGCCACAATATGAAGAAAACATGATCAATTTCAACAATTGGCTTACGTATCGATGTCATTCAAAGGGGATCCAATGCCTGTCAGCCTGGGATGACATGCTCGACAAGCCACGATGCTTTGGTAGGGACGGCTTGCACCTGTCACCCCTGGGCTTTCGGATATTGGCAAAGGCTCTTGCTACCCCCATAGTGCCTTTTTAGGCAAGGCTCAAAAGACAAACCCACCTCCATAGGTATCACAAGGGATAAGAAACTAATAGTAATGCTACTCAACGCCAGCAGTGTAAACCTCAACATGCATGCACTGGAAACTGTCCTTAGCATGGAGAACATCACTATCTGTGCAGTAACAGAATCCTGGTTCAAGGCTCCCGAGAGCACCCCAGCACTGCCAGGTTATACCTCATACCATGCTTGTCGGCCCCAAAACTTGCACCGAACCAGAACAGGAGGGGGAGTATCAATATTCGTCATAGATACACACACCTCTAGGTTGGTGGCACAGCACGAAGCATCAGAGACTATCCATGTGCAACTAACAGTGGGTAAAACTGCCTTCCAGTTTATAGCCTGCTACAGACCACCCTCCCAAACCCAGGAACCCCACTTGGCCTTCCTGAAAACAATGGAAAATATGAAGCTCTCTCCAAACACCATTATATTGGTGGACTTCAACTTCTCAAACATAGACTGGGAGCATTACTCTAGCTCCCACACCCTAGCTCAAAGGTTCCTAGCATTTATAAACTCAAATGTTATGGAACAACTTGTTACCACTCCCACAAGAGGGGAAAACATACTGGACCTGATTATCACCAACATGGGGGCGCTGTGCTCCAGACCAGAAGTGTATCCCTCACTGGTAAGATCAGACCATAAACTAATCTCACTGGATATTCACATCCCGACCCCACCCCCTGCCCAGAAAACCACAATGTAAAACTTCTCTACAGCAAATTTCACAACCCTCAAAACCGAGGTGGAATCCTTCAAAGCCCCCGGGCCTGTGGAAAATACGGCCCAGACTGCAGAATCCTTTATAAACGCATTCTATGAACACCTTCAGGAATGCATGGATCATGCAATCCGAAATAAAAACAGGACCCAATCCTCCAAAGGCAGATGTCCTGTCTGGTGGACCACAGCCATAAACAAACTATACAATAGAAGGAGGAACCTACTACATGATAGAGCAAAATCCCAAAAAGGGAAGGCATATCTGATCAGTGTTAGCAAAATACTACGGGCACTCATAAAATCGTCTAAGGCCAGCTTTGAGAGAAAAATTGCACAGGACACTAAGGATAATCACAAGGCTTTCTTTAGTTATGTTAGGAACCTGGGTGGGAATTCCCAGATATGCTCAGAATTAGTCCAAAATGACAAAAAATACACCGAACCCACAGACATTGCCAACATCCTAGCTGACAGGTTCAGTGCAAACTTCTCCACCCCTCCCCACCAGAAGGGGAAATATCTATCCCAGCAGAGTGCTGCCCCCCTGACATCTCAGATGCTCAGGTAAGAGCCGCCCTCTCCAAAGCAAAAAACACAGCATCAATGGGACCAGACGGTGTCCCGGGCTGCGTCCTACATGAACTCCAAGATGAGCTAAACCCAAACATAAAACTACTGTTCAATCTCAGCCTTACCACATGATATGTACCCAAAGAGTGGAGTACAGCAACAATGGTCCCTCTACACAAAGGTTGTGCCTCAACGGTTCCTGGAAACTATCGCCCCATAAGCCTGACTAGCTTGGTCTGCAAAGCTATGGAAAGGATCATCATGGACCTCATAAATAAAGATATTGGGGACCTACAGACATTGGATCCTACCCAGTTCGGCTTTTTTAAGGGCAGATCCTGCCTCTTAAACCTGGTCAATTTCTTTGAAACAGTCACCAAGGCCATTGACGAGGGGAAGGTGGTCCACACAGCCTACCTGGACCTCGCAAAAGCCTTCGATACAGTACCCCACTCGGGCATTATAGATAAGCTCACCAGCTGAAATATAAACCCTCGCTCCCTTGTGGTTATATAACAGCTTAATTACAGCTTGTTTTCATGTGTTTTATTGGATTTTATCTTGTGAATTTTACTTTGTGGATTAAACTTCTTTTTGTGCTATTCTGCCATCGTTTCTTTTTGGATTTATAAACCCCTATGTCACTAGGTGGGTTGCAAACTGGCTCAAGGACAGAGCCCACATGGTTAGAATTGCTGGAGCCATGTCAGACCCCAAACCAGTTACAAGTGGCGTCCCACAAGGCTCAGTCCTGGGACCTCTCCTGTTCGGTATATATTTCTTGGAGGTACAGGCCAACACGAAAGGACTGTGGCTGACCAGGTTCGCAGATGACTGCAAACTGGGCGCTATAATCGACTCTCCAGCTGACACAACCATCCTCCAAAAGGGCCTCATACAAACAGACAACTGGTGCCAGAGCCATGGCCTCAAGCTAAATGCCACAAAGTGTATCGTCATCCCCTTTGGCAAAATCAAAGTGCACACAAATTACCACATAGGTGGTAATCCATTAAGTACGGAAGAAGTAATTAGGGACATGGGGACCCAAGTTGATAGCAATTTCTCATTTGACAACCACTTGGCCAAAGTGGTTAGAAAAACATTTTATATAGCCCACCTAATCATGACAGGAATTCACATCTAGATCAGGGGAGGTCATCGTACCTCTTTAATCATTCCTCATCAGGCCCATAATTGAGTACAGTGCCCCTTTTGGGATGTACCTTACCAGACACCTGCAGCAACTGCAAAGACCCCAAAACTACCTCACCAAGAGGATCAAAGGGCTCAAACAGATGCCATATGCTGCCCGGTTAACAAAACTCCATACTCAGTGGCATACCGCCTGCTCAGAGGCGATCTGTACCTGACATATAATGCCATGTCTAACTCAGAGGTAATGGACATGCTGCACCTCAGTAAATCCAAATCACATCGAGCTACGCGCTCAAGAGACTTGAACCTCAGCACTGACATAAATAGGACATGCTGGAGGGACAGATTCATAACCCAGAAGCTCCCTTCACTCTGGAATAAAATCCCAGTCCAGGTTAGGCAGAGTCCCTCATTGACTGTCTTCAAGAGGAATCTTGATGAGTGAATGGGAGATCATAGGTTTACCCCGGGTATCACTTCTGTGTCACTGTTAGACAGAGGCACAGTATACTAACCTCGAAAAAGGGCATAGCAACATTAATTTAAAATGGGTGGCAAAAGCCAAACACACTCTGGCTTGGCTTATAAATGCCCTAGGGCAGATAGCCTAGTATGAACCTATACCCACACCCCCAGGTTGTTGCCACAGCGTGACGCATCACAGACTATTCACATGCAACTAACAGTGGGTTAAACTGACTTCCTGTTCATAGCGTGCTACATACAACCCTCCTAAACCCAGGTCACCCACTTGGCCTACTTAAGAATACATGAATATATGCAGGTGTCTCCAAACAACAATATATTGGGCAGCTTCATTTACCCACACATAGACTGGGAGCATTACTGTTGCTCCAACACCCTAGGTGAAAGGTTCCTAGAATCCATACACTCAAATGCTATGGAACAACTTGTTATCACTCCCACAAGAGGGGAAAACATGCTGCACCTGATCATCACCAACATGTTGACTATATGCTCCAGACCAGAAGTGTATCCCTCACTGGTAAGATGACACCATAGACTACTCTCACTGTATATTCACATACCAACCGCAGCCCCTGCACAGAAAACCACAGTCAAATAGTTGTGTAATGCAAATTCCATGTATTCACATGAGGCAGGCTTCACACATGGGAACTATTTAAGGTCATAGGTACATATGTCTATGTGGCACACACATGCCTCATGTGTGCATTGACATTACTGATATAATATATGTCATACAATATTAAGAGCAACACCCAACACACATGGAATTTGTAGGATTCAAACCCCTACCTAACTATGTTATAACACTTGAGAGAGACGCATTAGCAGAGTGTGCTATTTGCACTGCTGGGAGATTTTTCTTCTCCTGCTATACTTATAGGGTGCTGACATCATCAGTGTTTAGACAGAGGACTGTACATCATGTAGTGTGTTCTTCTAGTTGCCAAAAGGGACATTTCTTTCACACACACTAACCCCCCCACACATACCTCATATGTGCATTGACATTACTGATATAATATATGTCATACAATATTAAGAGCAACACCCAACACACATGGACAAAAACACACATGGCATTTGTAGGATTCAAACCCCTACGTAACTATGTTATGACACTTGAAAGAGACGCATTAGTGGAGTGTGCTATTTGCATTGCTGGGAGGTTTCTCTTCTCCTGCTATACTTATAGGGTGCTGACATCATCAGTGTTTAGACAGAGAACTGTACATCATGTAGTGTGTTCTTCTAGTTGCCAAAAGGGACATTTCTTTCACACACACTAACCGCCCCCCCCCCCCAAAACACACACACTGAGCATTTGCAGGATTCAAATCCCTACCTAACTATGTTATGACACTTGAGAGAGACACATTAGCAGAGCGTGCTATTCGCATCACTGGGAGGTTTCCCTTCTCCTGCTATACTTATAGGGTGCTGACATCATCAGTGTTTAGACAGAGGAATGTACATCATGTAGTGTGTTCTTCTAGTTGCCAAAAGGGACATTTCTTTCACACACATGGCATTTGTAGGATTCAAACCCCTACCTAGCTATGTTATGACACTTGAGAGAGACGCATTAGCAGAGTGTGCTATTTGCATTGCTGGGAGATTTCCCTTCTCCTGCTATATTTATAGGGTGCTGACATCAGTGTTTAGAGAGAGGACTGTACATCATGTAGTGTGTTCTTCTAGTTGACAAAAGGGACATTTCTTTCAAACAGAATTGCACACACACTAACCCCCCACTCCCCAATCACACACACACTGTGCATTTGCAGGATTCAAACCACTACCTAACTATATTATGACACTTGAGGGACATGCATTAGCGGAGCGCGCTATTCGAATTACTGGGTATCTTTTCTTCTCCTGCAGTATTTATAGGGTGCTGACATCATTATTTATAAAGAGGTATGTACATCTATTACTATCTGTCAGTAAGGGGGATAGCATATATATGCATTAACAGACGCCTACTTCAGGGTCACATATGCACATCAGCACTGCCAGGTTATGTTTTATGCCATGCTTCGTGACCACAGGACCTGTAACACACAACACAACCAGTTCAGACCACCCCACCCATATCCAGGAACCACAATTTGCTTCCCTGGGAACAGTGTAGGATATGAAGGTGTTCACATACACCATTACAGTGGTTAACTTCAGGTACAGGTATATTGAGTGTGGGAACTACTCAGGCCTCAACAACATCACCCTACAGCCACTACAATTTGTGAATCCATGTACTATGGCAGGACCAATCACCACAGCTACAAGGGGGAATACATATTGGACCTGGCCATCTGCAACATGGGGACTCTATGTTCCAAACCAGAGGTAGACCACCATTGTTAATATCTGACCATAACCAACTTTCCCTGGACATCCATATCCCATCCCCACCCCCAGGCAAGGAAGTCACTGCAAACAAAGTATTTATCAAAAGCAGACTTTGCACTTGTGAAGACTAGGGTGGAAGACTTCAAAGGACCCATGCTGGGGGATTATACAGGACACTCTGCATAATCCTTGACAATTGCATTCTATGAGCATCCGGAAATTTTGCATTGATCGTGCTATCCCAAATAAACCCAAGACTCCTCCACAACAGGAGACCTGTCTGGTGTACACCAGCCATATACAAGCTGTACAACAGAAGGAGGGGGCTACTACATTACAGAGCAATATCCCACAGAGGGAGGACGTCTCTAAACAGTATTGCCAAGACAATTCAGTCCCTCAAAATCATCACTTCAAAGTGTTGACAGTGAAATTGTCCAGACACTGCAGATAAGGCTCCCCTCAGTCTGTAATTGACGCCCAATTACTGTTATAAGTCTTTGCCAACCCTCTTCCAGTAAACACCAGCCACATGGATGTGACATTGCAAATTCAACCCCTGGGATCTCCACTCTATCCCTGCTTGACAGAGGCACAGCACACTAGCCTTAAACGGTGCCTTCTGTGACCTACTTTACAGGGGCACAGTAGCCTACTGTACTGGGGAGGCAGATGCCAAACACACTCTGGCTAAGCTTATGTATTCCCTAGGGCAAACAGCCTAGTATTGTCCTCTACACCCATATGTTTAATTTTCAGATGCACGATATTTGTTGCTGATAAACTGTTTGCAGGTCTTTATTGCCATAGCTTTCCCTTGTTTCTGTGAACAACTTGTGTATCTGTGGAAGATATTTGAATATGAGAGGGATCCACTATTTTACTTATGTCTCTGTTGTCATTTAACTGTGTGCACTGGGCAGATTGCTGTATTGTGTGAGGTTCCTGGCTTAACACATACAAATTCCAGATATGTGTGGCCAACTGCTAAACTGAGACATGGCCTAAGTGTGTGAGCATGCCCAGTTCAGGCTTTCCATGGCTTGTTCCCTGACATATGTCTCATCTATCAAAGTGTGCGAGCATGCCCAGTGTGAGCTTTCCATATGTTGAAATCTGAGGTCCACCACATTTGTGGTTGTGTGTGAACTTCAACAATATTTCACATTTATAGTTTTGTGTTGGATGTCATGTTGTGTACTTACTGCCCAACTGCTTTGTGTCTGAACCCAACAGGGATTATACTGTGCCTGCAGGGTTTCCATGGGATAGTTTGCATACAGTTGTCAGCATCCTTTCATACTGACCAAACACTGTAATATTGTATAGTGTACTGGTTCAGTACTTTCACTGTGGTGGACAGTATCCTGGGTTTCAGTCCTATCACTGCTTTAAATATTCATAGTGAGCACACCAGACTGGTTAAGGGCCAGTTGTGCAAATATGACCATGTTGCATTTTGTTCAGATATGGACTACTTAAACCAGGCTTGTCCAACATTGGTAGTGTATTCCGCAACTTGGGCGGACATTGACAAACACTAGCTATGTGCCCTAGGCCATTTCTAATGCTAGTCAGAGAGTGTGTTTGTCCTTCAACACACATTGTAACTGGAGTTTGCCATGACATATTTCAAGGTTAGTATACTGTGCCTCTGTCTACCCATGACATAACAGTAATACCCAGGGTAAACCTACCATCTCCCATCCACTCATCAAGATTCCTCTTGAGGTGAGTCAATGAGGGACCCTTTGGCTAACCAGTACTGGGAGTTTACTCAAGAGTGGAGGGAGCTTCTGGGTTATGGATCAATCACTACAGCATGTCCTATTTATGTCAGTGCTGGGGTTCAGGTCTCTCATGTGCATAGCTCACTGGCATTCAGATTTTACAAGGTGCAGCATGTTCATTGATTCTAGCTTGGACATGGCTTTATACATCAGGCACAGATTGCCTCTGGGCAGGCAGTATGGCACTGTGTGGAGCTGCAGTTTGTTTAATCAGGCAACACATGGCATCTGTTAGAGCTCTTTGATCCTCCTGGTGAGGTAATTTTGGGGTCTTTCCAGTTGCTGGAGGTGTCTACTAAGGTACATCCCACAGGGGCCATTGTACTCAATTGTGAGGCTGATGAAGGATGACTGAAGAGGCACGATGACCTCCCCTGATCTAGATGTGAATACCTTCGTGATTAGGTGGGTATATGGTATGTTTCTGTAACCACTACAGCCACATGGTTGTCAAATGCAAGATATCTATCACCTTGTGTCCCCAGGTCTCTTATTACTTCTAAAGTACTTCATGGGTTAACACCTATGTGGTAATTGGTAGGCACTTACGGTTTTCCCACAGGGGATGACTATACACTTTTCTGCATTTAGCTTGATGACATGGCTCTGGCACCAGTTGTCTGTTTCTATGTGGCCTTTTTGTAGGATGCTTGTGTCAGCTGGAGGGGCAGATATGGTGGCCAGTTTGTAGTCATCTGCAAACTTGTTCAGACACAGTCCTTCCATGTTGGCCTGTACCTATGGAAAATATATACCAAACAAGGGAGGTCCCAGGACCGAGCCTTGTGGGATGCCAGTTGTAGCTGGTTTGTAGTCTGACATGCCTGCAGCATTTCTGACCATGTCAGTTCTGTCCTTGAGCTGGTTTGCAACCCATCTACTGACATAGGGGTTTATATTTAAGCTGGTGAGCTTATCTATAATGAACATGTGGGGTATTGTATGGAAGGCTTTTGCAAGGTCCAGATAGGCTGTGTGAACCACATTCCCCTCATCAATGGCCTTGATGACTGTTTCAAATGAGTCAAACATGTTTAAGGGGCAGGATCTGCCCTTAAGAAAGCCACACTGGGTAGGGTCCAATGTCTGTAGGTCCCCAATATCTTTATTTCTGAGGTCCATGATGATCCTTTCCATAGCTTTGCAGACCAAGCTTGTCAGGAATGTGGGGTGATAGTTTGCAGTATCCATTCAGGCACCACCTTTGTGGAGAGGGACTACTGTTGCTGTACACTGCTCTTTGGGTACATATCCTGTGGTAAGGCTGAGATTGAGCAGTAGTGTTATTTGGTGTTCCATTCTTCTTGGAGTTCATGTTGGACGCAGCCCAGAACACCATCTCGTACCATTGATGCTGTGTGTTTTGCTTTGAAGATGCTGGCTGTTACCTCAGCATCTGCAATGTCAGCGGGCCAGAACTCTGCTGGGATAGATATTTGGCATTTTGGTGGGGGGGGGGGGTTTGCACTGAACCTGTCAGGCTGGATGTTGGCAATGTGTGTCGGTTTGGTGTATTGTTTGTAATATTTGAGTAATTCAGAGCATATCTGTGAATTCCCGCCAAGGTTCCTACCATCAGTTAAGAAATCCTTGTGATTATCCTTAGTGTCCTGTACAATTTGTATCTTCATAGGTTCATAGGTTCATACTAGGCTATCTGCCTTAGGGCATTTATAAGCCTAGCCAGAGTGTGTGTGGCTTTCGCCACCCCTTGCAATGTGAATATTATGCCCATTTAGGGTTTACTTTACTGTGCCTCTGTCTAGACGTGACACAGTGATGACCCCCAGTGTAAATCTACGATCTCCCATCCACTCGTCAAGATTCCTCTTGAAGAGAGTCAGTGAGGGGCTCTGCCTAACATGGACTGGGATTCTGTTCCAGAGTGTAGGGAGCCTCTGGGTTATGAATCTGTCCCTCCAGCACATCCTATTTATTTATGTGTTGAGGTTGAAATCTCGCTCTCGCAGCTCTGATGGATTTGGATTTTCTGAGGTGGAGCATGTCCATTAATTCTGGATTGGACATGGCCTTGTACATCGGGCATACATCGCCTCTGAGTAGGCAGTATGTGACTGAATACAGCTGGGGTTTCTTCAGCCGGGCAGCATATGACAAATGTTTGAGACCCTTTATCCTCTTGGTGAGGTACTTTTGGGGTCTTTCTAACTGCTGCAGGTGTCGGGTAAGGTACATCCCAAATGGGGCATTGTACTCAATTATGGGCCTGATAAGAGAAGAGTACAGGGGCACAATGACGTCTCTTGATGTAGATGTGAATCCTTTCATGATAAGGTTGCCAATATAGAAGGTCTTCCTAGCCACCTTGGCAATGTGAGTGTCACATGAGAGGTTACTGTCCACTTGTGTCCCTAGGTCCCTGATTACTTCTTCCGTACGTAATGGATTACCACCTATGTGGTAATTTGTGAGTACTTTGTTTGGTATTTGGAGAGACATTCATACTCTCCAGTGTCTTCAGGAAGGCTGAGTGGGGTTCCTGGGTTTGAGAGGGTGGTCTGTAGCATGCTACAAGCTATACAGCAGTTTTGCCTATGGTTAGTTGCACATGGATGGTCTCCGATGCTTCGTGCATTGTCAGTAACCTGGAGGTGTGGGTATCTTTGATAAATATGGATACTCCCCCTCCTTTTGTGGTTTGGTCCAGGTTTTGGGGCTGAAAAGCATGATATGAGGTATAACCTCGTAGTGCTGGGGTGCTCTCAAGAGCCTTGAAGCAGGTTTCCGTCACTGCACAGACATAGATGTTCTCCATACTGGGGAGGGCCTCGAGAGCGTGCATCTTGAGGTTTAGACTTCTGGCATTGAGCAGCATTACCCTTATTTTTTTTCCACTTATGCTTTCTAGGGAGGTGGGTTTGTCTTTTGAGCCTTGCCTAAAAAAGGCACTATGGAGGTGGCAAGAGCCTTAGCCAATATCCAGAAGCCCAGGGGTGTATGGTGCAACCATCCCTGGCAAAGCAGCATGGCTTGTCAAGCATGTCATCCCAAGCAGACAGACTTTGGATCCCCTTGGAATGACACCAGTAATTGAGCCAATTGTTAAAGCTGATCATTCTGTGTTTGTACTGTGGCATCATTCTTGGTGAGGGTAAGATGCTGCTCAGGGTCAGGGTCATACCGGCCTGGGCTACATAATCAGAGAGCTCCTCTATGTCTCTTTTCATGTAGTCCAGGGAGGTATGTCTCAGGTCATTTACACCAGAATGGACAGTGACTGAGTCATATTTGTACTTGATTTGGAGTGACCTGCGTGCTTGTGTTATGTGGCGGAGTGTAGCGGCCTACAGGCAGCTTACTGTAACCTTTTCCTTGTTCAGTCTGGTGAGCGGGACATCAGTGTGTCTGACTATGGAGTCACCTATTACAAGTGTATCAGGCATGTTGTTTGTCCTTAAGGGCTGTGACTGTTTGGCACACTGACTTTGTGAACTATGTGTAGCATGTGCTATGTTTTGAGGTAGTGGTTGCTTGGGTGTCTTCTTTGGAGGCCTCTGATGATATGGTGGATTTTTAATTAGAGCCTCCGAGAATGTTTTTGTGTGTTTATGTCTTTGGTTTGCGGTTGTGATACGTCTATGTGAGACTGGGTTTGTGGTGTGTGTGGTTACCTTCTCCTCCTGACTGCCAGTACTGAGTTGAGAGAGCTCGGCCTCCAGTTTGGATAAATAGCTGTATCTCTCACATATATTTGTATTTCTTGGGGGGAGGCGGGGGTGGTCTGTGTACATGGGGCAGGTGTAACATTGCCTCAAGATTCCCAGATTTAACATGTTGTAGCTGGCCTTAGTGGATTTTATGTGTGGCCATAGTTTTTTGCCATAATACTGATCAGAGATTACTTCCCTTTTTGGGTTTTGCTCTATCATGTAGTAGCTTCCTCCTTCTCTTGCATGGTTTGATAATGGTTGGGATCCACCAGGCCAGATGCCTGCGTGTATGGAATTGGGTCTTGGTGTTCATAGAATGCATTTATAAAGGGTTCTGAGGTGTGGCCCGTATTTTCCACAGACACAAGGCCTTTAATGGATTCCACATCAGTTTGGAGGAGTGCAACATTTGCTTTACACATGTTTTTCACTGTGGTTTTCTGCCCAGGGACTGGGGTCAGGATGTGAATATCCAGTGTGATTACTCTATGTTCTGATCTTACCAGTGAGGCATACACTTCTCATCTGGGCATAGAGTACCCATGTTGCTGATTTTCACATCCAGTATGCTTACCCCTCTTGTGGGAGTGGTAAGTTGTTCCTGAGCATTTTGGTTTATGAATTCTAGGAACCTTTGGCCTAGGGTGTTGGAGATAGAATAATGCTCCCAGTCTATGTTTGAGTATTTTCAGTCTCCCAGTATAATGTTGTTTGGAGAGACCTTGATATTTTCTTGTGTTCTGAAGTAGGCCAAGTGCGGTTCCTGGTGTTAGGAGGGTGGTCTGTAGCAGGCTACAAACTGGGAAGCAGTTTTAGCCACTGTTACTTGCCCGTGGATAGTCCATGCTGCTTCTTGTTGTGGTACCAACCTGAGGGTGTGGTTATCCTTGACAATTATTGATAGTCACCCTCCTTTTGTAGTTTGTTCCATGTTTTGGGGCTGTGAAGCATGGTATGAGGTGTAACCTGGTAGTGTTAGGGTGCTCTTGTGAGCCTTGACCCAGGTTTCTGTTACAGAACAGATATCAACATTCTCCATGCTAAGGTGAGTTTGGACTGCATGCATCTTGCAGTTTAGACTTCTGGCATTGGGAAGCATTACGTCTAGGTTCTTATCCCTTGTGATACCTATGGAGGTGGGTTTGTGTTTTGAGCCTTACCTATTCAAGGCACGGTGGGGGTGACAACAGCCTTTGCCAGTATCCAAAAGGCCAGGAGTGATAGGTGCACGCCATCCCTAGCAGGTGGAGCATCGTGTCTTGATCAGCATGTCATCCCAGGCTGACACGCATTGGATCCCCTTTGACTAACAGCAATACTTAAGCCAATTATTGTAATTGATCATCTTGTCTTCATATTGTGGCATCATGCTTGGTGAGGGTAGGATGTTAGTCAGTGTCATCAGGTTTGCATATCCTACATGGCGTTACATTGCTTAACACATGGCAATCATGCCTCAGGTGGTGCTGCAGGGCTGTCTATGTTGGATGCACATACTACACTCCCTGTACATGTTTGGAAGCAGGTTGTCTCAACTTAGGCATCCCTTTTACTATATGTGTGAGTCAGAGAGAGGTATAATTTCCAGGGTTCCTACTGAGCCAGTGTATGTGCTATGCATTGCCTCTTTGCCAAGGCATACTGGGCACGCCTCCTTCTGGTAGGCTCAGGTTGTTCCTCCTCCGAGTCACGCTCTGCCTGTGATTGGCTTGGCAATGGTGGGGGGCTGTTTGGCCCAGCCCTATGCTGGACCTGCTGCAGCTGTTTTCGCAGAATCATATTATGTAGGATAGCACATACCATGACAATTTGGATACATGTAGTTGGTGAGTACTGCAAGGCTCCACCAGATGTGTCCAGGCACCGGAACCGTGACTTGAGCAGCCCAAACACACGCTCGATTACATTTCGTGTTTGTGCGTGTGCCTTATTATGACGTTCTTGTTCAGGTGTGTGTGCATTTCTGATGGGTGTCATCAGCCACGGCTCCAGTGCATAGCCAGCATCTCCCACTAAGTGACCATGTGGGATGTCCCCATTGGCAAATGTCTGGTACAGCTGCGTCAAATGCCAGATATGGGAATCATGGTAGCTTCCAGGGCAGCCAGCACACACATTCATTATTATGCCCTGGGCATCACACACGACCTGGCAGTTGATGGAGGGGAAGCCCTTGCGGTTAATGTAGGCCCTACCCCACTCGCCAGCTGATGCTTTGATGCGTATATGCGTGCAGTCTATTGCACCCACTACCACAGGGTATTCCGCTATTTGCTGGAAGAGATGCATATTGCTGGCCAATACCTCACGAGAATTGGGGAAATATACATGATCACCGACATGTGCTGACATGGCATCCAGGAACTGGTGCAGTACCCTGGATGCTGATGCCTGTGATATCCCCATCATATCACCAGTTGGTCTCTGGAAGGTACCTGTTGCTAGTATTCTTAGGCCAACACATACCTTGGTTTCCACTGGGATGGGTTCCCCTCTGTTGGTTCTGTGTGTGAGGTGTGGCCTGCACAGCTCAACAATTTGCTGTAGGAGGTCTCTGTCCACTCTATAGCGCTCCACTATCTCCAGCTCATGTAACCCCTGGTAGGTGACCCTGGGCCTGTACATTCTTCTCCGTCTCCTCACTGTGGGTTGTCCGGCAGCATTTGCATAGTCACCACCCTCAGCAAGTTGCATATGTCTCCTTATAACAGCTAGGACAGCCCCTAGCATTTTTGGTCTGAGTGAAGTCTTTTCAGTTTTCACTTCTAATAGCTTACTCCTCTGTTGCAATGTCTCTTGAGAGAAACATTCTGCACTGTTGTTTGCAGAGTTTTAAGTGCTGGGCTGGGCTACTGTTCTGCCTGTGTAATTGCCTGCTTCTGATTGTTTTCACCTGGTAGCTCTGCCAGTAATCCCTGCTAGCTTCCTACTAGTTCTCATGCTTCCTTTTTCCCTTCTGTTTCCTCAGGGGGGAGTGACGCGCATACCAGCGAAAACGCTCACAGCGGCTAACACACGTGCACACATGCTTAGACGGACTAGAATCTGCTTATTTGGGTTAAAACATGCGCACACCAGCGCAAACAAGCTTACAGGTGTTTACACAGGCTCCTACATGCTTATTCTGCCTTAAACGCGTGCACTCACGCTTACATGCACGCACTCTATCTTACTCATGCTTACCAGCGCGCACACGCGCGCTTGCACGCCCAGCAAGAAACTTTGGTGTTATCCATAGTGTACACCTTCCATTTCTTGGCTTTCCCATGCCTACTTGTTGATACTCCTCTTTCCATGATGTGTGACTGACATCTTTCACATGCCATTGTGCTCCAATGAGCTGTATTTCTTTCATACATTCCCCCTGTGATGTCACCTATCTCCTACTCTGTTACTTCCCCTTATCCTACTCCTACACTGCACGGGATGTGCTTATTTGCTATGTGACAGTATGATCCACTATCCTACCACTCATTTACATGGGATTGCCTACTAATGCTTAGTTACATGTCTTACACTCAGCTTCCCCCCTTAGCAACCCCTACTCGGTGGCCATGTTGTTTTCAGCCTGCTATTCCCTTACATTGTAAATTCATGCTTTGCATAAAACCCACGTTTGTGGGTTTATAATTTTTATTTTTCTGTTTTTTTATAGCGCAGCCCGTTTGCGCGGCGCTGTGCTACATTTAAACATTTTTATTTTATTTTTGCATTGGGGTACATTGCCAGTGGCCACATATTTGGCCATTGGCATGCTGCCTGGGACATTTGCAACCTTTATTTGGAGCTGACAAGGCTCCATTGTGTTATTTGCAGAACGGTACTCAGTTATCAACTGAGTACATTTCTGCAGATAACACGGCTCTTACACAGGCAGGTTTCTGCTTCCTGGATCACGAAATTACCTCATTTGCATGCCTTTCGGCTGCAAGTGAGGTAATTAGCATATCCATGCCCTGTCCGTGTAAGAGCCATTTTAGGTGCTCTCTTACACGCACATACAGGCTGTTCCTGGATAGCGATGGCTGCATGGAGTCTTGCACTACTCTTAGACTCTGTGCAAGCCATCGTGAATCCTGACCAATGTTTTGGACAATCTTAATTAAAATAAATTGCCCGTAGTAATGTAAGGTAACTGTTTTGATGGAAGAAGCACCCTTACAAAAAAGGTAGCAATTAAATTATGAGATTTCAAATGGACAGGCTTTTCTTTTTCATAATGAATTTGTAGTACATGGACTGCTGAAGCAAAACAGTAACTCTCCTTCAACAGCCAGTGTTGTCATGATTGTTAATGATAACAGCACCAGGTTCAGGGCAATGAACATTTTCTTTCAAAATAGGTTTGTAAGTGTGGGAACAGTTGGGAGGAGGTCAATCTATTTGACACTAGTGCTACATATGGAATAATCACAAACAGGCTTCATTTGATCTAAATCACAAAATGCTCTCTGCTAAGTTTTCAGCTTGCACATCTAATACTTGGGTAAAATAAGAAAAGGCAGAGCCATGAGCAACAACAAATTACATCTCTGCCATCACCATCTTGAACTTAGACACATTCTTAGGCTGATGTTAGGCAGATGGCTAGACCACAGCTCTATTTTAAAGGAGATTTGAAGATTTGCCCTTTGTATAAACCTCCTGCTCATTGTTTTATATTAAGTTTAGGTTTTAGAGGCCTTAGCTTCTGTGTGCTTCTCAGAAATCTTAGCTTCTTCTGAAATGTAGAGTGGTGGTAGAAGATGAAATGGAGATAGGATACTAAATATTGGTCTTTGGTAAGTATGCTTTAAGAATGGTTACTGTCCTTAAAGTCTGACTGAGATTTGTGTAAAACATGTGCTTCATTTTTTTTTTACGTACTGTGAGCCAAAAAGTATGTACTTGGTGTGCTTACAGCTGCACTTAAGAGTGGGCTTGATGGAAATGTGACTGAAACTTGAGTCAAAGTTTTTAAATTAAAAAAAGATGTGATGAAATGAAGCTTGTTTTGAAATACTTTAATGATTATCTTGATCTCAGAAGATCAGTTCAGAAATAAAGGTGAGGCCAGTGTTTCTTATTCAAGTTCAGATAGCAATATTAGTTTAATTGTCCAATGCAAAAAGGCAAGTGTTCATCGTGCATACAGCTGCAGTCATAACAGATGGGTTATCCTGCCATCAGGCGGGTCCTCGGTCGGCCGAATTCCAAAGTCTAGGTCCGGCGTCGGTTGTCGTCGCCTCCTCCCTGACGTCAGTGCGGCAGGGGTATAAAAGAACCAGCTGACGCCATTTTCTTCAGTCTTTCTTGCTGCGCGGTGCCCGAAGCAGAAGCAATTCGCAAGTGCCGGTAGGCCAGCTCCTGAGATTACGAATATTTTTCAACCGAAGTCTTCTTGAAAGCTAAGTACCCCGTTGGGGAAACTTTTCTTGCCTCAGACCGAAGTCAGACAAAGTTAATAATTGCATTTCATGTGAGAAGCAAATACCGCATAAGGATTTCCATTCCTTCTGCATTCCTTGCTTAGGCCCAGACCACGACGTCTCGGCCTGTCGTTTTTGTGCTAGATTCAACAAACGCACTATTAAGCGTCGGTGGAGTTCGCCCAACACTTTTTTGGTAGAAAATTTAATTACATTATGTCGTCGGATACACCGACTCCAGTTTTGAGTAAAAGACGCAAAGATAAGGACCGCCATACAAGGTCCGCGACCTCTTCCTACACCACTCTAAAGCCGGCTACAGGTGCTCCGGTTCTCAGCGAGGCGCCTACGCAGCCCCTGAGTACCGATGACTCTTCTTTAGTGGTGTCTTCTGTGCCCGAGGTCGCAGGCTCCTCGGCCCCCACTCCAACTACAGATACTGACGCCACTCTTGGCGGGGAAACTCAGAGTTTAGACAGGCCTGCCACCTCTCAAAGTGTTTTCAGGCCTTCTTCTTCTTTTTCCATTAAGGCTTTCACAAAATCTAAAACAGCCATGAAAACTAAAAAACAAGCTCCACAGAGCCCCTCTCTAGGCCCCATGCCTAAAAAAACAGATGCTCAAAATGGCTGAGGATTTGATTACTCTTATCAGGGGTTCTTAACCCCCCTCGGACAAAAGGCCCAGATTGGAGGAAGACTACCCTTCCTTGGACCAGGCCTCCATTACCTCTGAACATTCTGAAGACCAGGAATATTCTTACTCCCCTTTTGAAGATTCTGATGCGGAGGAGTCCATTCCCTCTGTCTCCCCCCCTGAGGACTATTCTTTTGGGGAAACCTTGCATACCTTGAGGGAACACTTCCACTGGGAAGGCCAAGATTACTCAGACTCCAAGAAAAGGCTCAGGGATTTTCTCTTGCTCCCTCAGCACAGGCCTCTGGCTATCCCTCCTGTCTTAGACATACTAGATGATGTGTATTCAGAGGCCAGCCTTAACCCAGATTCTTTACCACCAGCTCCAGTTAAGCCTGACAGGTATTACCGGGTTCCTGATTCACACCAATTCCTTTACAAAAGCCATGCTGCTGACCCAGAAACTATTTCACAGGGTCCCAAGGGAATTAAGGCCTCTACTGCCAAAAATCCATTACCTTCAGAGAGAGACTCCAGAGCTTTAGAAAGGTGGGGGAAAAAGGTATATACCTCGGCCACTTTAACCATGAGGGCATTAAACTGTCAGTTCCATATGTTAAAGTATCAACAGTTTTTGTTATCTCAGCTGAAAAGCAAAATGTCACAATCTGAACAACCAGACTTGAAGGAGTTGCAGGATTTGTTGCATAGTGCAGAGCAAGTGGGTAAACATACCTTGCAATGTGGTTTTGATGCTTTAGAGGCCTCATGTAGAGCTGCTGTTACAGGGTCTGTCATAAGTAGACATGCTTGGCTCAAAGAGCAAACCTTACCAGATCATGTCAAAGCTAAATTACTAGATGCGCCTCTTCAAAAAGATGTATTGTTTGGTGTTAAAGCTGAGGAGGTATTAAAGAAAATGGAGGAAAAGGCAAGATCAATGCAAACAGTGAAAGATTTCCTACAGGTACAACCTCCACGTTTCAGTAGAAACTGGCCTTCAAAAAATTGGTCCTTTCCAGCCTCGGACAGACCTCAAAGAGGTAGATACAGGCACCCGAGGGGTAGAGGGCAATCTCAAGGATCATTTAGAGCCAGACAATGGCAAGCACCTACACCAAGAGGTGGAGAGGATAGATCACAGACATTCAGAAAGCAGACACAATGACTTTCCCCTTTGCATGCCAAGCGAAGCTCTAATGGCAGCACCTTTAGGCGGAAAACTGGCATTATTTTTGAAAAATTGGCATATTGTCACAAAAGACAAATGGATCCTGGACATTATAGACAGAGGCTACAGATTTCACTTTCACACCCTTCCAAAAATGCGAGGCATGCCAAACCTGCCACAAAATCAAAGGGCAGAGGCACAAAAACAAATTTCAGCTCTCATGGACATGAAAGCTATTCAAGAGGTACCTGCACAAGAACAGGGTCAAGGTTTTTATTCCAGACTATTCCTGGTACCAAGGAAGGACAAAGATTGGAAACCTATTTTGGACCTATCCATCCTAAACACATATTTACTCGTACCAAAATTCAAGATGCTCACATTACAGCAGCTTCTTCCCATGCTGGGCAAGGAGTCTTGGCTGGTAACATTGGACCTCAAGGAGGCATACCTGCATGTCCCTATCAGACAAGATTGCAGAAGATACCTCAGATTTCTTGCAGGTTCAACCCATTATCAATTCTCTGCATTGCCCTTTGGCTTATCTACTGCACCCAGAGTGTTCACGAAATGCCTGGCATCAGTAATTGCCTTCTGCAGACTTCAAGGGATACAAATATACCCATATTTGGATGACTGCCTGATCCAAGTGGACAGCAAGCACATACTACTGAAACACCTGGCATTTGTAATAAAGTTGTTGAACTTTCTGGGATACACAGCAACAAAACGAAATCAAAACTAATACCCTCGCAAGCAATAATTTTCCTGGGTGCCAGTTTGAATACAAACACCCAGATGGCCTACCTCACGCCAGAGAAACAAGGGCAACTATCTCAATACTTCAGAAAAATGGCAACCTTCACCAGGCTGACTGCAAGGAAAATCCTGCAGGCTCTGGGATTCATGGCATCTTGCATCCTGCTAATCCCATGTGCAAAGCTGCATATGAGGAAACTTCAATGGTACCTAAAAAACTTATAGTCTCAACACGGCCACAGTTTGGAAACAATTATACCACTCATTCCATATCTCCAAAAGGAATTTCTGTGGTGGGCTCAAGCATGCCAAAGAAACATAGGTCTCCCATTCTGCATGCCTCAAGCAGATCAAATCATCACAACAGATGCCTCGGACTACACCTGGGGGGCGCACATGACAGATCAGTGCATTCAGGGCAAATGGTCCCAAAAAGAAAAACACCTTCACATCAATCAAAAGGAAATGCTAGCAGTAAAAAATGCTATTATGGCCTTCAAAGACCTACTGAATCCAGGACAGCTATTGATAAGAACAGACAACACCACAGTGATGTGGTACATAAACAAACAGGGAGGAACCCATTCATATCCCCTGTGCAGGCTAGCCATGTCTCTTTGGAACACGGCCCTGGAATTGCGAATCCATCTTCAAGCACAATTCCTGCCAGGCAAGGAAAACATGCTGGCAGACAACCTAAGCAGAAATATGACAGATCCACATGAATGGAAGTTGCATCCTCAGGTTTTTGCAAAGATAATTCAAGCATGGGGAAGGCCAGACATAGATCTCTTTGCTACCCACAGAAATTACCAATTGAAAAGATTCTGCTCAAGGACCTATCATCCACAGGCCTGGGAAGTGGACGCACTGTCTTTCAGTTGGACAACATTGACAGTTTATGCCTTTCCACCTCTTCCTCTGCTGCCCAAAGTTCTATTAAAAGCCAGAGTGGACAGACCAAAGATGATTCTCATTGCTCCAGACTGGCCAAGACAACACTGGTACCCACTCCTGAGGAGTCTGACGCATTCCCCACCATGGATCCTGCCTCTAATGCCTCTTCTGTTGACCCAGCACAACTTCACAATTCTTCCCAGTCAGCTGAAAACACTCAATCTAGCCGCATGGAAGATTCCTTGATTTCCCAACAGACCCTCCTCTCCAAGGAGGTGCAGGATGTCATTTTGGAGGACAGAAGGCCTTCTACTAGAAAAGCCTACTCCGCCAAATGGAAACGATTTTGTGCCTGGAATCAGAAAAAGGGACAGAATCCTGGAATACTGAATTTACCTCAAATATTACAGTACCTAGCTGAGATGCTAAACAGTGGGCTTTCATTCTTCTCCATCAAAATCCATGCTTCAGCCATTTCTGCACAATACAACACTGATCCTCCTTTATTCTCTCATCCACTCTTAAGACAGTTCCTCAGAGGGACTAAGAATATAAAACCCCCAAGGAAGCAACCAGTACCTGCTTGGGACCTCAACTTCATTTTAGAAAAACTGACCCTGCCTCCATTTGAGCCAGCTGCTTCAACAGAACTGCAATATTTGTCATGGAAAACAGCCTTCCTTCTGGCTATCACCTCAGCACGCAGGGTTTTGGAACTACAAGCCCTCATGGCTGTGCAACCTTTCATCATTTTCCATCAGGACATAGTTTCCTTACGAACCAACCCTTCCTTTATGCCAAAGGTGGTATCCAGTGTAGCCTTGAATCAGTCTATCCACTTACATACTTTTTATCCTAATCCACAAAACAAAGGGGAGAGACTATTACATTCCTTGGACATTCACAGACAGCTTTGTTATTATTTGGACAGGACAAAGCCATTCAGAAAATCAGAGCAACTCTTTGTGTCCTATGCTACAGGTGCTCAAGGAAAGGCTATTTCCAAACAGACAATCTCAAAATGGATAGCACACTGTATACGCTTTTGTTATTCATTTCATGGTAAGACTGTACCTACAAGCATCAGATCTCACTCCACAAGGGCCACAGCTACCTCTGCAGCTTTCCTCAGGGGGGTTCCTACCAAGGATATTTTGGAAGCAGCCACTTTGAGTTCTGTGCATACTTTCTCCAAACACTATCACCTACCACTTTACTCTAAATCTAGAGCGGGCTTTGCCACAGCAGTCTTGCAGGGCATCCTTGCTCCTCCTAGTTCCACTTAGTGCCTGCCACCTCTTTTTAGCTTTGGGATTCTACCCATCTGTTATGACTGCAGCTGTATGCACGATGAACATCGTACAGTTTTGTACCTACCATAAATGTAGATGTTCGAGTGCTAATACAGCTGCAGTCCAGGTTTCCCTCCCTCCTTCCCCTCTTGGGACAGGTCTAATGACAAACACCTCCTCATACAACCTGATTGGGGTATTCTTTTATGGTGTATTTGCTTGCAACTACTGTTTTTTGATTATGTTAGATTGCATTATTACATAAATTTATGTTTTGCCTTCCTTCTGGGGGCACCTGACATCTGGGGCAAGAAAAACTGAAGAAAATGGCGTTGGCTGGTTCTTTTATACCCCTGCTGCACTGATGTCAGGGAGGAGGCAACGACAACCGACGCCAGACCTAGACTTTGGAATTCGGCCGACTGAGGACCCGCCTGACGGCTGGATGACCCATCTGTTATGACTGCAGCTGTATTAGCACTCGAACATCTACATTTATGGTAGGTACAAAACTGTACTTTTATGACTTGGAAAGGAAGATGTTAAAATTGAAAACACTACAGTGTAAAGTTTTTTATTTAATTATTAAGATGGAACAAGTTTCCAAATGCAGTTCAAAAAGACAAGAAGCTTTATGCTGATTTAGTGAAACTTTTCAGTGACACTGGTGTGGCTGTTATGAAGTTATTAATAGATGTTCATAATTTAAAAATCCAGAATTTAGAGTCTCAGATTAGAGTTTTGGATGGAAAGATCAGAATGAATGTGTTTTTTAATGATCATGACACAATTTACAAAGGTATTACTGCCAAACTGGGTAGACATGTTTCTACAATCATCAATAGAAAAGAGAAAAAGCTTTAAAGAGACTCTAAAGTGTACAGGCTTGGTACAACTTATCATTTAAATTCCAACAAGGTCCTGGAGTAAAGGAAGCAACAAAAGTACGTTTAAATAAAGAATGTGATAACAATATAGTATTACCTGAAAACAATAAGAAAGATTTACACAAAGATTTTAAGACAGCTAATGCAAAGGTGGTTGATAGAGATAAGGAGAAGCCACCTCTTCTATCACCAGCCCCTTTCCATTTGAATAGACCAAGAGAACAGACTCAACATCAGAATTTCAAAGTAAGACACCGGGGAAGAGGAAAAGGAAATAAGAGACATTAAACATTCCAAATATGCAGAATATCTATAATTTGATTGATTTTTGTCTTGAATGAGGATCACATCTCATTTCTTAAAAAAAAGGTTTTCATTTATTCCTGCACGCAAAGCAAATGTTACCAAAATAATAGTTGATTTGAAATTGTATATGTTCAAGTTAAATTTACAATATATCTTAAATGATATCCCACATTTCAAGACACATAATACAATGTTAAGAAAACATAGTATTTGTAGTCCAGTGTTGTACAACACCTTACAGGCTTTTAATGATGTTTTTTGAAAGAGAGTTTCATCAAAAATTAAATGCAAACATGATTTTTTCTTTTTATAACCTATCAAAAAAGAAATATTTATCTGGAAACAATAACATCTGAGTAGTGAAAGCTGATAAAGGCAATGGAGTGGCTATTATGAGTACAACTGATTATATTACAGCAGTGCTAGAATTAGTTGGTGATGATGATTGTTATGAAGAAGTCACAACTAATATGACTGAAAAAAGTTTTCTGATATTGACAAATTGATAAATGATTTGTTTAGTCAGGGCTACATTGATCTAGGACTTTATGAATTTTTGCAGGTTGATCGTCCTAAGATGGCCAGGCTGTTTGGAATTCATAAAATCCAAAAAAATAAACTGAAGCTGCCTTTAGACTGGTAGTAGCAGCTGACTTTTATAAGACAAAATCAATTTCAATTTATTTGGACCATATTTTAAATCCAATTGTCCAGGAATCAGAATTTTATTTGAGAGCTTTTTGGCATTTATTAGAGTAATTACATAAGGCTGATTTTCATGAAGGGGAATGTTTTTTACCAACATTGATGCTGTTTCATTATATGCAAGTATTCATCAGGATCAAGGCATCAAACTTGTTAGAAATTATTTGACTAAATTTACAGCATTAGATAACGTGTTTATCAGTACAACCTGTTTCTTTTTAGAGATTTAGAAAATATTTTTTTTCATGTTTTACAACAGAATTTTCAAACAAAAGAAAGGAGTTACAATGGGTGCTAGCACTGATTTTTGCAAACAGTAATTTGTTGGTAGGAACAAGAACATTTTAAGGCCCACAGTTTTTTTTTTCAGTAAAGTGCATTTTTATAAATTACTTCATTATTCTCTGGAATGGTACTTTAGATGAATTCAACCATTTTTAGAGACTTGAACACTTAATACCAATTTTTTATCATTTAAATTTGGAAATATTGGTGATACTATCATTTTTCAGATCTGTTTCATTAGCTAGAACCAGTAAAAATTTTCAAAGTAAAATATTTAAAAGAGACTTTTGTTAAATATTTACAATGGAGAAGCCAACATCATGTTCACATGAAAACAAATGTGGTTAAAAGGCAATTTATTAGGTTAAGTAGTCTCACCAGTTATAAGACATTTTTGTTGAATGCTGAAAATCTGAAGAGTCTGTTTCTTGAGAGGGGTTATAATAACAAATTTCTAGACAGAATTATAAAAGAAGGTGTAATCAAGAGACAAGATAAATTTAATCCAATTTTGAGAATTGGCTTAGAAAGGAATGTAATGATAACTAGACTGAGAACTAAGACAAAATTATGAAGCCATAATATTTTTTATAGTAAAGCTTTTTCTTTACCAATTTCTTTAGACGTGCATGTTATAAAAAAGTAATTTTAAATAACTGGAAGATTATTCTTGACAACACTGATTTAACAAAGGTAATAGGGGACAGACCTTATTAACAAAGGTAATAGGGGACAGACCTTAATTTATATATAAAAAGAGTAATAACATCAAAGCAATTTTAGAAGAGTATGAAAGGAATAATAAAAAAAGAAAATATATCTGTTTTTGAAACCTACAAGTGTAATAGTTCTAAATATTGTAGGTGCATTAGCAATTTGTCCAATGTGTTCATAAAAGGGATCAATTAACACTTTTGGGCGAATGGTAGGTTTGATTATAATTATAAGGGGATTGTGTATTTAGCAGCATGTGAAACATGCTGCAGTGTTTATGTAGGAAAGACTATAAGAACATTATCAACAAGAATTTATGAATATTTCACAGCAATTAAAAATAAAGATTTTAGCATTTTGTTGGCTAAACATACAGCAGTTTTTAAAGATTTTAGGAAATTTCAGTTTTTTTTATGGGCTTTGATAATTTGACTGAATTTGAAGGTGATTATAGTATATGTTTGGATTGCAAGGAAGCTGAATGGTAGACTAGACTGTCAGCAGATAAAGAACCTGAACTTAATGAATGCATAAACAGCAATTTTTAATGGCACAGAGCCTTTAGTATAAAAGAAAAAATATATACACGTTTAATTTTGATTTGTATTTGGATTAGAAATTTAAGTTTAGTTGTTAGATACTGATGTATGAAATTGTAGAAGTTTCTAGATTCATTAATATTTATTAAAATTTAGAGTTTTGAATGGCTATTTCTTGTCATGTGATGATACATTTTTGTATTTAACATATAATATAAGCTTTATTTATTTATTCTGAAGAATTTCTAGTTATTAAAAGGAACAAAAGCTCAAATTCATTTTCCTTGGTGTGTTTTTTCACCAAAGAAGGTTTTTGTTGTTGTTATATGTTGATATCTGTTTCACAGCAGAAGAGAACCAGAGATTCCTAGTTGGCAGTGCTCTTATATTTGTAGAGAATATGTCAGTAAATTGCACTAATTCAGTGCTGTGAAATATGATTCTGGAGATCTGCTGCTTTAGTGACTAAGAGTTATTTAATGTGGCTCTAATGCAAGAGACAATACTGAAGCAAGATCAGTAAACATTTCTAGGGAACCCACAGAAATATAGGATACACTGAACATTTACTAAAATAATAAAAAGTATGGAAGGTTTAAATTTCCTACAAAGATTAAGAAAAATCACACATTTCTCTGATTATTAAAAGCTGGAGAGAAGATTTAAAATGATGATTTAGCAAGTTTATTTCTATACCTAATGAAGTTCTTGTTCTTAGTCACATGACACCTTTGATTACCACAGGATTTTATAGTGTAAGGCTTCATGGAGAACAATATGCAATGAGAAAAAGAAGTATGTGGTTTAGTCAACAAATTATATCATCCTAGAGTGACCAAGCTAGGAATAGTAAAGTGTGCATGGAAACATATTAAACAAGATTTGTTCATGGATGATGGGGGGAGACAGACAGGTAGGATATCCATGGCTAAATGGCTATGAAGCTTAACTTATGTCTACTGAAGGACTTTTATGAGCAGCTTTTAGATTAATCTCTTCTAACCATTTTATCTTTCAGGTAAATAAGAATGGCATTGGAGTTGTTGGAATATCAAAAGGGGCTGATTTAGCTCTATCGATGGCTTCATTTTTGCCAGGAGTGAAGGCTGCTGTCAGCATCTCAGGTTGCAGTTCAAATCTGAGTTCCTTCCTGCACTACAAAGGACTGACCATCCCTCCTCTTCTGTTCAGTGTACAGAACATAAAATTCACAGATAAGGGTGCAATAATATTTAGGGATGCTATACATAATCCCTGTGACATGGAGAACAAGGACAGCATCATTCCCATTGAGAGGGCATCAGGCAATTTCTTATTTCTCGCAGGAGAAGATGACCAAAATGCACCCAGCCCTATGTTTCTTAATGAGGCAGTCAAACGCCTTCAAGAATATGGCAAACAGAACTTTGAAAGCTACTGTTACCCTGGAGCAGGGCACTTACTGGAGCCTCCATATTCACCAGTGTGCCACACTTCTTGGCATAAAATTGTTGGTGCAGCCTTGGTATGGGGAGGAGAAGGGAAGGCACACTCATGGGCACAACAAGATGCCTGGCAAAAGATTCAGACTTTCCTTCACAAGCATCTAGGCTATGAAATGAATAGGAGCAGGATATAAGAGTAATATAACATGAGAGTGAAACTGATATCTTTTCTCTACATCACATCATTTTCATGAACACACTTGTTTCTTTTAAAACAAAAGTGTTTTTATTAGCCAAAGCACTATGTTACAACGACAGTAGAAAAGTAAGCACTTGATTTTTTTCTGCAAAGTACATATAACAACTTCTTCTCTGATGACTGGTGAATTTTAATGTAATTGTAATAAACAGATAGTGTGCAAGGTACAGGGGGCTTCCCCGTCATAATACAGTCATTTTGTAAAGTTGTTCATTTACAGTCTCCTAAATGAAGTGTGCTTTGCATATGAGAGGGAAGCTTTGCTATTTTTGGGAGACCAGATACATGCAGTCACAGATAGAGGTATATGGAGACACACACACACACACACACACACACACACACACACACACACACACACACACACACACACACACACACACACACACTTTATGTTTTTTCCTGGAGACAGTTTAATATTTGTTGTCCCTTACTGTACTTTAATTGCATTAACTGGCACAAGATGAGAAACAAAAAACTAGCAGTGATATATGTATTCTGTTGTTAAAATATTTGGCGTATTTCCAGCTGATGTCTTAGTTTAAGAGTATTGAGATAACTGGATGCTGAAGTTTTCCTCACTTACAGTCAAAAAAGGATATGAAATAGAGATGTTAGAGTTCAGTCCTTTTTTTCAAGGAATGTTACCAGTGTACCTGCAAGAAAATTGACTAACTTATGTATTTCAGGCAGATATTTCCATTTACCCTTTCTCATAAATGTGACTAGTCTGTTTTCAAAGAAGTCAGTAGAATCAGTGTTTTTTCACCTCATTTGGTAGTCTGTTCCATCTTTCTAAATATTGGTCTAACAGCTGCCTTTGCATTTGGGAGGTACTTGCAAGCTCCAATAGCAGTTGGCCGTCCTTTAATGAGCATCTTTTCTTTAAGGTAATCATGTCAATGAGTCATACATATGCTAAAGAGAAGTGGCCCAGTTTCTCCATGATTGGTCATTCCATTTATTTCTACACATATGCTTTTTTTTTGGTCTACAGAAGCAGTGTTCCGCTTTTGACAGTGGTGGTTCCACTTTTCATTCCCTGATTGGCTCCTAAGTCATAATTATAGGCATTCAGCAGAGAGAGAAGGAGAGCCAGTCAGGGAATGATGTTGACCTTAAGCAGCCAGTCAGAATGCTGAGTGAAAGTCCAAGGCTACAGGGATGCCTATAACGATACCCACGAAGCATGAACAATGAGAAAAACAGTTGTAGCAAATTGTGCTTAAAGAGAGGAAAAAAAATAAAATAGAAACAAAACAGTCCCAAGGTAAATAACTGCAATACCAGCAGTTAATAGAAATCCTTTTAACTACTGGTATTGCAGTTATTTACTTTGGCACTGTTTTGCTTCTATTTTATTTTTTGTCCCTCTCTTTAAATGCATACCTCCCAACCTCCTAGAGTAAGAAATCTGGACACAATACGAACAAAAGATGACTTTAATAATTGGCTTGGTTTCTGGTGTCATTCTAAGGGGGTGCAATATTTGTCAGGTTGGAAGGAGATGGGCAACAGATCATGCTGCTTTGCCAGGGATGGTCTGCACCTCTTCCCTCTAGGCTTTTAAATATTAGCCAAAACATTGTCTTCGCCCATAGTGCCTTTTTTAGGCAATGCCAAACTGAAAGTACTTCCAACATAGCAAATCAAAACCAAGACAATTTATAGATTTTACTGCTCAGTACTAGAAGTCTAAACAAAAAACTCCACTTCATAGAAGCTCTCTTCAATCTAGAGAATGCTGATGTCTGTGCAGTCACTGAGACATGATTTACAGCTGCAGAGAGCACACCAGCAGTACAAGGTTAAAACACCATCCACACAGTTAAACCAGCTACTACACAGACAGGGACTAAAGTTTAAGATGTATCTATTTACATCAAATATAAATGTACCTCAAGGCTAGTAAAACAGGACAATGCACTTGAGCTGCTCCTTGTTCAAATCACCATAGGCAAAATCCAATATCACCTCCTTGCCAGCTATAGGTCCCCCTCAATGACACAGGAAACTCATACCATGTATTTAAACTTATTAGAAACACTAACCATCGAACCCAATACCATAATAATGGGTGACTTTAATTACCCACTATTAACTGGGAATCCTAAATGACACCAAACGTACAGGCACAGAGATTCCTGGATTTTGTAAACACAAACTTTCTGAACCAGATAACCAATACACCAACCAGGGGTGCAGCCATACTGGATCTTTATCCTCACTAATATGGGAGCGTGCTGCACATCTCCTACTGTAATGTCTTCCCTGGTAGGTCAGACCACAAAATGATCTCCTTTGAAATAAAAATAAAACCTGGACCCCCAGCTAAACCTGGAATATTCAGGAATTACTCTAAGGCTAACCTCCTGCTAGTAAGTGATAACCTGGCAAAATTTCAAGTCCCCATAAACCCTGGCAACACTGCTGCCTATGCAGAGCTGTTCACAGAAACCCGGTACAAGCATGTTAATAGTTGCATAGAGGCAGCTGTACCCACCAGGAAGAAGTACAGAACTAACTCAAAAAACAAGCTACCCTGGTGAAATCACAAAATCAATAGGCTGTATAACAGAAGGAAGAAAATCATGGCAAAAATTAGGAGATGTAGCACCCAGCAGGATAAAAGCACTCTCATCAAACTTAGCAAACATCTCAGAGGACAAATAAAGTCTATCAAGCCAAATGTGAAGTGAATTTGGCCTCCCATGCCAAGGACAACCACAAGGCATTCTTTAGCTATGTCGACAACCTCAAAGGCAATACGTAATTGTGTGCAGAGCTCATTGTAAATGGAGCCACATATACTGAGCCAAAAGATGTAGCAAACCTATTGGCTGATAAATTCTTCTCCAACTTTACCCCTCTCTTCCTCTCAACCTTCCTTCAGGAAATACTATCAAATATAATTCCCCCTGCTATCACTAGGGAACAGGTCCATAATGCTCTCTCTAAGGCCAAGGACACTGCATCAATGGGCCCAGACAATATCCCAGGATGCCTTCTAAATAGCATGAAACATGACCTGTCAGGGCCTGTGGAAATGCTGTGTAATTATAGCCTCCAAACAGGCTTCTTGCCTAATGAATGGAGAAAAGCAACAGTCATCCCTCTGCACAAAAGTGGGCCATCTATAGACCCTGGAAACTACAAGACCAATAAATCTCACTAGTCTAGTATGTAAAGCCATGGAAAGAATTATCCTGGAAATGATCAATAGTGATATAGTAAACCTCCAGACACTGGACCCAAACAAGTTTGGTTTCGTCAAGGACAGATCATACCTATGCAACCTGGTGGACTTCTTTGAGAAGATCACCAAAGCAATGGATGAGGGCAAAATGGTTCACACTGCCTACCTTGATGTGGCCAAGGTATTTGACACAATATCTCACTTGGGCATTGTTGACAAACTCAAGAGTTTATGTACAAACTCGTATGTCACTCGGTGGACAGCTAACTTGCTAACAGACAGGACCCAAGAAGTTAGAATCCGGGACTCCACTTGTACAAAGAGACCAGTCACAAGTGGAGTCCCTCAGGGATCAGTCATTGGACCGCTCCTTTTTGGCATTTACGTATCTGAAATCAAGGCCAATGTCATTGGTCTCTGGCTGACTAAATCTGCAGATGATTGCAAATTAGGAGCTGTCATTGAATACCGCAGTGACACAAATGTTCTCCAGGAGTGGCTAATACTGACAAACAACTGGTGTCAGAGCCATGGACTAAAACTAAATGTCAAGAAATGCATAACAGTATCCTTTGGGAAGTTATCCACCCTTGGTAACTAGCATATTGACAACACACACCTTAGAACTGATTCAGTAGTCAGCGACTTAGGGACACACATAGACAATAATCTAGCCTTTGACTATCATGTGTCCATAGCAGTGAAGAAATCATTCTATGTTGTGCAACTTATAAACAAAGGTATGGCATCTAAGTCCAAGGATGTCACTGTTCGATTGCATTCAGCATTCATCAGATTTATCATTGAGTACAATGCCCCCTTTGGTATGTAATTAACCGGGCATGTCCAACAATTGGAATGTCCACAGAGGTTCCTCACTAAAAGAATACAGGGCTTAAGTAAAAAGCCCAGTGCAAACCACCTCAAGGCTGTATCCCTGTATTCTGTCTCCTACAGGCATTTGAGAGGAGATGTATGCCTGACATACAGAGCATTGTCAGGCCCCACTCTGATGGACCTCATGCATATCTACAAAACAAAGAGCACCAAAATTGCCCATTGTAAAGACTTAAACCTTGCCTATGATGTAAATAGGACCTGCTGGACAGACGGTTATGTATCCCAGAGATTACCTCAAGTCTGGAACTGGTTTCCCATCCATGTGAAGCAGAGTTCCTCCCTAACCCAGTTCAAGTGCAACCTGGACAACTGGATACGGAATAGGAAATTCATCCCTGGTTTAGCACATATGTCTCTGACGGACATGGGCAACCTGTAAATGGTGCATCTCCCAGGCCCTAGCTTGTGGATGTTTCATCTCCCAAGCCCCTGCTTACACTTATCAAGGGTATCAAAACTTGTCAGAGATTTGGGATGCATGGCTAGGCTTAAAAAGGCCCTTGTGGTCATTAGCCTAGTAAACACCTGTGAACCTATGTGCCAATAGCCAAACATAATATAAGGATAAAGCCACAAATATAGGGACAATTATGCTATGTACCAAGTGTAAATCAGGCTAGTTAAGGACTTGGCTTTTCATTAATGCAGTTTCCGGCCAGTCAGCTCAGAGATAATGGTATAACTGTTTTTCCCTCCCACCTACTCTGTTGTTGTGTTTTTAAACCCTGTGTATCTTATGATGATCTTCACGTTTCACTGCTGCAGTCCTAACTGATGGGATTTCCTGCATTGGAAGTCTTGGTTGGCCTGACTACCAGAAAATTTCTTTCTCTCCTGAAACCAGCAGAGGTCCTGACTAACATCAAGACATCTGGGTATAAAGAGAGTCAGCTGGCACCATAACCTCGGTTATTTCTTGCCATCAGTGCCCGAAACAGAGTGCTAGTCAGTGCATCAGTTGGTCCGCACCAGAGAAAGAAGAGTTTTAAAACTAAAAACCCCGTTGGGGAGGAGCTGTACATATGTTTCTTGACTAATGTCAGAGAAAGTTAATAACTGCCTCTGCTGTGGCAAGCAGATATCATACCGGAACTTACACACTTTTTGTGTAACTTATTTAGGCCCAGAACATGATGAACCTAACTGTCAGTTCTGTGCTCACTTTAACAGTAAGACAATCAAGCATAGGGTTGAGATTTTAGCTAGGCACTTTAGTGAGTTGTTAGAACCTTCTTGTACAATGTCGTTTACTGGATGGGCCAAGGTTGATCTCCCTAGGCATAAGAAAAAAAAAACATCCAAAGCGTATAATACTGGGTGAAGTTGGTTCACTGTCCACCAGTCCACCTAGGCTTATCATCTAAGAAGATGATCTGCTTTCTGAATCCCCTCTGATGACAGAGGTTGTGGCACAGACCTCTATCAAGACCCATTAGGAGTCCAGTATGCCAGTGAATCCCTGTACTTCTGCCCAAGCTAAAGGACTTAGCATGTTGGTTGGGTCCAGAGCTGCTTTGCAGGTTCTAGCTTCTGATGACCATTCACAACCTGCCAAAAGGTGACTGGAGTCTCCTGTCATTAGGAGATGACTCAGTTCACCGTTCCCAGGATTCAACTGTCCATCTCTGTCCCCAGCCCTAGCGCTGACGTTGCCTTAGGCCCAAGTCTAAGGCCTAATATAAAAAGGCTGCATCCAGCCTGCTCCAGCTAAGGCCTCCTGGCTACCACTCCCAAAATCAAGCCTATCAACTGGACCTAGTTAGGTTGACTGAAGATTTGATTACTGTACTCTGATCCAGATGCCTTTCTGTCCCAGGTTCTGCCCTTGAATATTCTCTTGGTAAAAGGAAAAGGGACATTCCCCCCAGGAGTTTTTTGATTCCATTGACTCTGAGGATGACAGTGGTGACAATGCTACTCAATGCTAGAAGTCTAAACCTCAAAATGCACTCACTCAAGGTACTCCTTAAAATAGAGAACATTGACATCTGTGCAGTGACAGAGACCTGGTTCAAAGCTCCAGAGAGCACCCCTGCATTACCAGGCTATAATTCATACCACACCTTTCGGCCACCAAACCCAGAATGAAACACTAAAGGTGGAGGTGTGTCCATATTCATTAAGGATATCCACACCTCCAAGCTCGTTGCTCAGCATAATGCAACTGAGAGTATCCAAGTTCAACTAACTCTGGGCAAAACCGCAATCCAGATTGTAGTTTGCTACAGACCCCCCCACCATGCCCCAGGATTCCCGCTCCTCTTTTCTTGATACACTGGAAAATATTAAGGTACAACCTAATACTCTGATAATAGGCAATTTCAACTACCCTACCATTAACTGGGAAAACTACTCATGTACCAACTCTTTTGCTCAACGATTTCTAGAAATCATCTATTCCAACACCTTGGATCAACTTATCCACATCCCCATCAGGGGCAGCAATATCCTAGACCTGGTCATCATCCACACCAGAGCTCCTCGTTGGTCAGATCCGACCACAAGCTAATCACCCTAGACATCCACATCCCGCTCCCACCTCCCATTAGGAAAGCAACCATAAAAAATTTCTCCAAAGCCAACTTCGCGCTTCTTAAGACAGAAGTGGCAAACTTCACGACACCCATACAGATGGACAATAGAGGTACGACTGCTGAATCCTACACAAATGCACTTTATAAGCACTTACATGAGTGCATGGATCGTGCTATCCTTAACAGAACCAAGATGCTATCCTCCAAAAAAAAAGAAGCCAATTTGGTGGTCTTCTGCCATAAAAATACTCTACAACAGAAGAAAGAAACTGTTGCAAAAAAGAGTAAATTCCCACGATTGGAGGAACTCCCTGGTCAGCCTCAGTAAGAAGCTGAGATCCCTCATAAAATTCTCCAAAGCTAGTTATGAAAACAAAATCGCCACTGATTCTAAAGACAACCACAAAGCATTCTATAGCTATGTCACGAATCTCAATGGCAACACTCAGATCTGCTCTGAGTTACAGCACAATGACACTAAATACACAGAACCAACTGATACTGACAACATCCTGGCAGATAGGTTCAGTGCTAACTTTACCCCCCTCTCACCCCCTAAAGGGCCCATTTTTATATCAGAAGAATGCAAAGTTCCTGTAATCATGGCTGCACAGGTAAAAACCTCACTCTCCAAAGCCAAGAACACAGCATCCATGGGACCTGACAACATCCCAGGCTGCCTTCAACATGAACTACAGAATGAACTGGCACCCCACCTAAGTACCATGTTCAGTCATAGCCTCACCTCAGGCTTTGTGCCCATTGAATGGTACACTGCACCGGTTATCCCACTCCACAAAGGGGGGGGGGCCACAACAGACCCCGGGAACTACTGCCCCATTAGCCTGACGAGCCAGGTCTGCAAGGCCATGGAACGTATCATCATGGAACTCATAAACAAAGACATTGGAGATCTCCAAACTCTGGACCCCACACAGTTCGGGTTTGTAAAAGGCAGATCATGTCTCCTAAACCTGATAGACTTCTTTGAAGTAGTCACCAAAGCCATATATGAGGGTAAGGTGCTTCACACAGCCTATCTAGATCTTGCCAAGGCATCCAATACCATCCCCCACTCTTGAATTATAGATAAACTCACTAAACTAGGTATAAATCCCTATGTCATAAGATGGGTTGCCAACTGGCTTACTGACAGAACCCACACTGTGAAAGTAGCAGACTCCAAATCAGACTTCAGACCAGTAACAAGTGGAGTACCACAGGGTTCAGTCCTGGGTCCTCTCCTGTTTGGTATCTACTTCTCGGAAGTACAGGCTAACACAGAAGGTCTTTGACTAACTAAATTCGCAGATGACTGCAAAATAAGATCCATAATCAAAACTCCTAATGATGTGGACATCCTACAAAAGGGCCTCACTGAGACAGATGCCTGGTGTCAAAGCCATGGTCTCAAGCTCAATGCCTAAAAGTGCATTGTCATCCCCTTTGGTAAAAACTCTGTACCCATGAACTACCACATAGGTGGTAGTCTACTTAACACTGAAAGTGTGATAAGAGACCTTGGGACACAGGTGGACAGTAGTCTCTCCTTTGATAATCACATCACCACAGTGGTCAGGAAATCCTTCTACATGGCACACCTCATCATAAAAGGTTTCTGATCCAGAAAAAAAGAGGTCATTGTTCCCCTCTACTCATCACTCATTAGACGCATTATAGAGTACAATGCCCCTTTTGGTATGTACCTCACAAAACATCTACAACAACTGGAAAGGCTGCAAAAATACCTCACAAAGAGGATTACTGACCTCAAACAGATGCCTTATGCAGACCGTCTCAAAAAACTCCAGCTTTACTCCGTTGCATATCGCTTACTAAGACGTGACCTCTGCCTAACATACAAAGCTATGTCAAACCCAGAGCTGTTGGACATGCTCCACTTAAAGAAATCCCAATCCCTCCGAGCTACACGCTCTAGGGACCTAAACCTTGTCACCACAATAAACAGGACATGCTGGAGGGATAGATTCCCATCCCAGCGACTTCCCATACTCTGGAACAGACTACCTATCTATGTCAAACAGAGCTCCTCATTAGCACTCTTCAAGAAAAGTCTTGATGATTGGATGGGTAATAGGAAATTCACCCCAGGGATCACTTCTGTGGTTCTGCTTGACAGGGGCACAGGAAAATAATTTTCTTGGATGGCGAAAGCCAGGGTACCTTTTTGGCTAGGCTTGTATAAGCCCTAGGGCCAATAGCCTAGTACCTACCTATGAACCTATGAATCCACCTTTATTTATTGCTTCCTATGGGGATTCAGATTCTGATTAGAACCTTGCCTCAGCTCCCCCCAGTAACATTTCATTTGGGGAGACCCTGCACACCCTGAGGGAACACTTGAAATGAGAAGCTCAGGATTAACTACAATCCAAGAAGAAGGTCAGGGAATTCCTAAAACCTTCTGAACATAAACCTCTTGCCAATCCTACAGTCTTATAGATAGTTGATTATGTTTTGCTGGATTCTTCCTTGCATTCAGATTCCCTCCCCAGTCTCTCAGAAACCAAACAGATTTTACAGACATATGGATTCCCATAGGCACCATTTCAAGAACCCTGTAGCATACCCTGAAGTGGTGACTCAGGGTCCTAAGGGAGCTAAAGCTAGCACATTAAAATATTCCCCTGCCAGCTGACAAAGATAGCAGAGCCTTGGCTAGGTTAGGAAAGAAAGTGTACACCTTTGCTACCAGGTTATGAGGGCCTTAAATTGCCAGTTTTATATGGTGACGTATTAGGAGACCATTTTAGACAAGATGAAGCAAACATTGGTGTGGATTGAAAATAAGGCCCTCTTCAAGGAATTGCAAGACCTATGCAATTGCTCCTCTTAAGTACCTAAGCACTCCGTGCACAGTGGCTAAGATGCCCTGTAAGCTTCCAGCAGGGAACCAGCTACAGGATCCATTATTAGGAGACATGCCTGGCTGAGGGAACAGTCCCTCCCTGAACATGTGAAATCCAGTCTTTTGAATGCTCCTTTGGACAAAGATTACCTTTTTTGTCCTTAGGCTGAAGCAGTACTTAAAAGATGGAGTATAAGGCCAAGTCCATGCAAACTGTCAAGGACTTTCTTCAGGTTCAACTACCCCACTTCAGTGACAGCTGTCCTACCAAACATTGGTCCTTTCCAGCCTTCCAATCTAAGCCAATATATAGGCGACCTAGAAGGGAAAGGAGTCAAAGGCAGCACCAGTGAACTAAACAATGCCAAGTAGATTCCAGTAGGCATGTGGAATTCCATTAACTGGGCACCAGCATGGAGCAATCATGACTCCACCATGAGCCTCCCTACTCCCAACCTCAAATCCTGCCCCAACCTTCCTGCCCCCCCCCCGACTTGGAGGTTATGAACTTCGGTTCAAACAACCTCTAGCTTGCTCAGGCTTACCAGATATTCCACCAAACCAAAAAGCGGAGGCCATAAAGCAAATACAGCTCCTGTGTGCCCAAGCTTCTGTGGAACCAGTTTTAAACATATTAGAAGGAAAGGAATTTTACTCAAGACTCTTACTCATCCCAAGAAAAGAGGGTACATGGGGACCTATTCTGGACCTGTGAAGACTCAACAGATTCTTGCAGGTACCAAAATTCAAGATGCTAACATGTCAAATATTGCTGCCAATGGTTTCTGTCAATTCTTACATGGTAACACTAGATCTAAAGGACAAATACCTACACATTCCTATAGAAAAGACTCACAGGAAGTTTTTTTTGTTGTTGTTTCAGAGCAGGTGTAAAGCATTATCAATTTTATGCTCTCCTCTTTGGCTTGTTTACTGCATCCATGGTATTCAGAAATTGCCTAGCCCCAGTGATAGCCTTCTGCAGGTCAAAGGGCATTCAGATGTAGCAACAAATCTAGAAAAACTCAAAGCAGATCTGCTTTACAGCCAAGGCATCCTGTCGTCATTGGGGTTCGGCCAGTTAAATGGAATTACAATTTCTCTCCTTACTTACCAGTCAGCATTGGGGTACCACAAGGCTCAATTCTGGGTCCACTCCTCTTCAACATTTTTATTAGTCATCTTCATGCTTCCTCTGAACAAGCAGTCCTTATTCAATATGTTGATGAATCTAGTTTAATCTGTTCCTCTAACAATCTTACCTTCAAAATATAACTCAAAATGCATTCAATTCCATTGAGTCCTGGTTCACCAACAGTCATCTCCTACTCAGCCCCAATAAACCCAAACTTCTGTTATTCTTACCCAAACAACTCACCCTTGATAACTCTAATTTTATAATTACTTCACTTAATACTGCAATTGATATTGTTTCACACACCAAGCTGTTAGGTGTAATAGTTGACAATCTTAGTTTGACCTGCATATTAATAACAACATAAAAAAGACCCATCAAAAAGTGGGCATACTGTATAGGGCTAAAAATTAATCACCAACTTCACAAAAGTAACTTGCCATCACTTATCTCTTACCATCCCTTTTATATGCTTCCCCTGTTCTAAGTAATCTTCACTTTTCTCTTAAAAATAAAACTTAGTCAGTGCTATAATAAAATAGCTAAATTTACTACTGGTCAGCCCCTCAAATCACAACAATGTTCTGCACTCAAAACCCTAAATTGGCTCGAAATCTCTACTTTCTTACTTTGATCAGTTATTGTTAACACACAAAATACTGTACAGTCCATCAGTTTCACAAACCACCCCTTCCGTACTTCAACATTATCTTCCATCTCATGACTTTCATTCTTCTCACAAGCATTTCCTATCTATTTATAAACCTCAAAGGTCAAACAGCATTGGTCTGTGTTCACACTGTGTTGCCAAAACCTGTAATAGTGTTCCAGAATCAGACAGACTGATACCTCGCTACCATACCTTCAAATCTGGCCTAAAAAAATCTGTCCAACTTCTGTATCTGCTCTTGCTCTGTACCATCTTAGCTATTCACATATTGCAGTACCTACTTTTGACCCTCCTGTTTTTGTGAGATGTATTATAGTACTCACTCTTGACCCAGCTTACTAACCCTCCTGTTTTTGTGAGTTCTGTTACAGTACTTACTCTTGACCTAACTTAAAACCCCTCTTGTTTTCCCACCATCCAAGTCTTTTCCTTCAGTAAACCTTAAACTATATCTGCTTTTTCCTTCTCCTTCTTTGTCTATCCAAAAGAATCACTTGGCTTCTCTGCTCTACTGTTATGTTACTTTGTATTTTCAAGATAGTTTAATATTTATATAAAGATGTGGGACTAGTATTTTACTTCATAATGTCTCTGTTTTTTTTTCAAGAATTTGCATATATCTTTTAATAAAATGTGCTGGACTTTTTCTCCCCAGGCCTCCACTGAAAATGGGTAACCTTTTATGCTGTTGGACTTTCTTGGTTACCAAATGTCAAATAAATAAAAAAATAAATAAAATTCACCATCAACATCCAAAAGTCTCAGACAATCCCGACAAACAGGATTGTGTTTCTGGGGTTTTTGTGGGACTCCTCTCTTCAGAAAGCCTTCTTTTTCCCAGCTAAGGTTATTTTTAACTCTGCAATTCCAAAAAAACCCCTTCACAGGAACTACCTCACTGTTAAAAAGAGTTTCTCAGAGTTTTGGGCTACATGTCATCTTGCACCTTCATGAACCCCTGTGTCAGATTCCACATGAGGAAACTGCAGTGGTATCTCAAAAGTATGTGCTGCCATCACTATCAATCTCTCAACTTCAAGGTGAAGCTTCTCCCATGTCTCAGGAAAGAGTCTGCCTGGTGGGCTTGAGCCTGCTCCCTCAATCCACGCATTCCCTTCAGAACTATTCTTCAGAAACAAACTCTGACCACAGATTCCTTGGATATAGCTTTGGGGGCTGACTACAACAAACTTACAGGCATGGGGCAGATGAGACTCTCAGATCAAAAACAAATATATCAACCAAAATGCTGCTGGCAGTCCAAAAAGGCCTGATTGCTTTTAAAGACTAATGGAAACCAGGTGTACTCCTAGTAAAGACAGATAATGCCATAGTTATGTGTACATAAGCAGGAGGGGACTCATTCTTACCCTCTGTCACCTTGCCATGGATCTTTGGTAAACTGCAAACTCCCTAGGTCTGCACCTCATGGCCCATTACCTACCAGCAGAAAGAAGTCAACAGGCAGATCACCCATGCGGGAACCTGTCAGGCCCTCACAAGTTGCAACTGCATTGGGAAGTTTTTCTCAGCATAGCCAGAGAATGTGGTGTGCCAGAAATAGACCTTTTTGCCAAAAAAAAACTGCCACTTGGAAAAGATTTGTTCATGGACCAAAACCAAGTCAGCCTGGTGGATGAATTTCTTCTCCTTCCCCTGAACAGGTCTTTTCCTCTGTACCTTGCCTCCAATACCCTTACTTCCCAGGGTACTGCTGAAGATAATGGAAGAAGGATGAAGGGTTATTCTGATAGCCCTAGATTGACCAAGGCAGCACTGGTATCCCCAGTGCTTAGCCTCAGCAAAAAGGAACCATGGGTGCTGCCCCAACGAGTGGACCTATTGACACAGAACAAGGGCACCCTCATACACCCCAAACTGAAAACTCTCAAATTGATAGCTTTATTGAGAGGGTGCCGTGCCGTGACAAACAGGTCCTGGACATTCTAAAAGAAGCCAGGAGATCTAGTACCAGAAAATCTTACTCCTCCAAATGGGAGAGATATACTATATGGTGCAGAGAAAGGGACATAACCCTCATGCAGCTCAGTTATTCCTCTGTTAAAATTCATTCTTTAGCCATTCCAACTTTTTGACCTTCTCAACCCCCATCCTTTTTCCCATTCTCTCATGAAATAGTTCCTGAGAGAGATTATTCACATTAGACCCCCTAGAAAACCGCCAGGTCCTCCATGGGATCTCAGTTTCATTCTGGAGTAGCTCACCCTCCCACCTTTTGAACCAGCTACCTCTGCAGACATCAAATTCTTGACCTGGAAGACAGCCCTTTTGCTAGCCATTACTTCAGCTAGAAGAGTATCAGAGCATCAGGCCCTTATGGGTGTGGAACCTTTCATTATATTCCACCCTAACAGAGTCTCTCTTAGGACAAACTCCTCCTTTATGCCTATAGTGGTTACAGAGATCTCTTTAAACCTAACTATCAAACTGCCTACCTTCTTTCATAACCCACAAAACAAGGGGGAAATAATTCTTTCTTTGGATGTGCAAAGACAACTGTATCACAAAAAATATCAGGAAGTCTGACCAGCTTTTTGTGGCCTTTGTCTGTAACTCTGAGGGGTGACCATCTCCAAATAGATCTCCCACTGTATTTTGTTTTACTATAATCACTATGGAAAGAAGACACCAGATTCTGTGAGATCACACTCCACCAGGGCTACTACTATATCTACAGCCTTTCTTAAAGGGGTGGCCATAAAGGACATTTTAGAAGCTGTTGCTTGGTCCTCTGTGCATCCTTCACCAAACGGTATCACTTTCCAACCTTCTCCAAGTCCAGAGCTGAGTTTGCCACCGCAATCTAGCAGGGCATCCTATCCTCACCATAACATTCTCCATCTCCCTCTTATCAGCTTTAGGAGTCATCCCATCAGTTAGGGCTACAACACTGAAGCAGAAAGAACATAGTACAGTTGTGTACACTAACCATACATGTCGATGTTTGAGTGTATATATTGTTGAAGTATTCTTTCCCTCCCTTCTTCCTCTCTTACTCCAAAAGGTTGAGGTGGGCATTCTTTTCTCTAAATCCAGGTTGTTCCCCTTTCCTCTGTTCAATTTAGGTTCTAGCCCATATTTTGGAGTTTCCTAGGCTAAGACCCTTAACCTTAAGGACCAGCTAGGGGTTGTTTACTGTTGGGGGCAAGAAAATACTGAGACTGTGCTGCTGACTGACTCTCTTTATATCCAGATGTCTTGACATCGGTCAAGGTAACTGCTGGTTTCAGGAGGAGGAGGAAATGCTGTGGTAGTTCGGCCAGCCAAGGGCTTCCACAACAGGAAATCCAATCACTTAGGACTGCAACAGTGAATACACTGAACATCTACAGTTGTGGTAAGTGTGCACAACTGTGCTTTGCCTGCCTCTTATGATAACTATATGACATAATTTCCTTTATTGGCTGTTGACAAAAAAGCACATAAGTATCATTTTGCAAAGTTTGTCCGCTTAAACTACTGCTTAATGTTGAAGTGTACTGGTACTGCTTGCACTGATTTTAGTGTCAAATTAGTGAGTTTTTTTACTATAATTTGTTTACTGGTTCATGCTGGTGGCAGAAGAAGGTTTCCAGGCTAGTTGTTTTGTCATGAAATGTAAATAGTAGTAACTTCATCCAAGGATTATTCTAAAACTGAACTCCAAGTGCTTATAGTTACCCCTGCCCTCAGAGTCATTCCTGTAAAAGCACTTTCTACAACTTCTAATGCCAGCCTGATTGAGCTGGGAATCTTGGGTATTACACAGTGATTAGTGAAAGCTTAAATAAGAAACATTATACAAGGAAGTAAAAAGGTACATAGATCACAAAAGACAATCTTGGTATCCCCATTTTAACAACCAAAGCTTGACTGAAGCACATAAAGCAAAGGGGTTGCATCAAAATGTGGAGTGTAATTTTTTGCATCGCATTAACCAAAAATAATACAAAATGGAAAAAAGGGCAAACTCTGCCCTCCTGATCTCCGGAGTCCAAAAACATCCATATGTCCGATACAAACATTTGGGTAGTGTCAATGGTAGCAGATGGGGAATGTGAAAAATGGTTTGAAACAATGTCCAAAACTGTCTCACTCTGGTGTATTTGAGGAGTATGTGTCCTGCTGTTTCTACTTCTTGGCATCCTCATCTTGAGACAGTGTAAGAATTGTCTCATGCTGTCTGTCATCTATTACTCAAACAGCTCAACAGTGTTTGAGAGATCTACATCTATAATATTCTTGGAGGCAAAAATCTCACACACAGTAAACTCGGACACCACAATAGTAGTACACCGCATATCACACCTCTCCAAGACCATCACAATGTACATAATCCATCATATACTGAGGTTCTAAAGATTAACTTGCCTAAATCTCAAAGACCTTCAAAGCACAACACAGGCAAAATGCATACTCAACCAATCAAGTCTACTTTTGCTGATTTTAGTTTCGGTGTTGTGGCAATTTGATAAAGTAAAGTAGAGCCATATACACATATATATATATATATATATATATATATATATATATATATATATATATATATATATATATATATATATATTTTTTTTTTTTTTTGATTGGGATTGTCTGACTGAGCTAATGCCCTTTTTCAGCAGAGGCCTGAGGAGAAAAGCTCCACAGTACAATTAAGCAAGAAATATTGCATGATTGAAGTAAAATACAATAAAATATATACAATAAAATAACTAAGCAAATGTCCATTACAGTACAAGTAAAAAAAATCAGCAAAAGAGACACTTAAACTAAGTAATAAGTATAGAATCAGGTAATAACAAAAACTGGCAAAAACACAGTAGGATTGTTCTCGGTGGACAACTGTATAATTCAAAGCAGTTTGTTTTGTAAGCTACAGTGGGTGTAGATATTTAATATAAAAAGCTAATTGCAATTAGGATGCAGTTAGCATGTCTCCATATCTAGGATGTGAAGGAGAATGGAGAGTGGTAGGTGACTGTCTTGTCATAGTAAGGAGATTAGTTTTCATAAGATAATTAGAGGAAATGGAGGAATGGAGAAGGTAATGGAGGAAAAAAGAATGGATTCAAGTAGGATAATTGCAGTGGCAGGTGCTGTTTAGGTAATTTTTGAGAGTTTTCTTGAATTCATGGACATGGGTAATATTTCTGAGGGTCATGGGAAATGGGTTCCATGAAAGAGCAGGAAAGTAGCTGAAGAGATTCTATCCAATAGATTTTTTAGGTTTGTGAATCTGTAAGAGACATTGGTCTGAGCATCTGAGGGATTGAGGGGGGTTATAGAGGGAGACAAGTGAGGAGATGTTAGGGCAGAAGGAAGGCTTGTTCAGAATAGAATGGATAATGAGAAGTTGAGTAAATAAGAGTTGGTTAGGAAACTCTAGCCAGCTGAGTATTCAGAGAGGGTGACAGTGGTGTGATTTTGAAGGCAGATTAGCTGCAAATCTAGTAACTTTGTTGTTAGTGGTTTCGAATCTGGAAAGTAGTGAGGACTGTAAGTTAGTTAAGCTTTGTGAGCTATAGATGAGGATAGGGAGAAGGTATGCTTGGGCAAGTGAGATTTTGGAGTTGGGTGTAAGGAACCTTTTGTTTCTATACAGTAGGCCAAGCTTTTGGTGGTTTTTTTTTTGATACAGTGAAGTACATGTGGTCAAGTTTAAAATGGTCGTCTATGATTGCTCCAAGGAGCTTAGTGTGGGTTTCAGCTATGATAGTAGTGTTGTTAAGGGAAGAGATAGTGAATGAGAATTTAAGATGGAGGAGGGATTTTGGGAGGAAGAGAAGAAGTTTTGTCTTTATATATATATATATATATATATATATATATATATATATATAGTAAATGTGTCTTAAGATCAGCACTGCTGCTATCCTGTTTTCACCCTGTTTTTAAAGATAAATTCTGTGAGGTATGAATGAAATGAACACATTGAGTTAACACCAAATTATTTAAATTTCATAGTGTCATTTACCGAGTCTGTGAAAAGTGGACAAAGTGTACATCTCCCTCATGCTGGTGCAGTCGTATACCTGGAATTAATACTTAACTCCTTCCCTCCACTGGAGGTCTGTGTGCTTGTATTCTCATTTCTAATGGTTGCTCTCTGAGCCTTTTGACACAATCAGAATACTTCCTTGTTGTTATATTAGAGTCTAGGTCTTAATTTGGATTTTACAAGTAACAATTGACAAAGTAAATATGTTTTTTGTAATAATGTGTAAACAAGTTAGAATACCTTAGTAACTACTCAAGCTACACACATATTGGCAGCAGCATGTTGATCATCAAGTTGTAAGATTTCACATGAGGCCAAGCAATTCGGTCTGTGTTGCTTGGTTGTTGAGATATTTAGAGAAACATGAACATTATAACAAAATAAATAATATATAAAATAAATTTACTTTTGACAGAGGAAAGGAATCGCTGCAGCTGAGTTGTCCATTATGTAACTTTAAAGTAATACCTTTGAATAGGTTGTCAGTAGCATGTTTTTGGGATTATTACTTTAAAGATCAATGGTCAATACTGGACACCTAGTGATGTCAATAGGATAATCCTGGAGAAACATATGAAGCCATCACAAGGGTTTTATGAGATAAAGGGCTGGTGAAAGGCATTCCTACTAAGGAATATGTTGAATTTTTCCCTGTGATTCTGCTATCATAACTGTGAGCCATTGGAGTGGTCAAAGAGAATGGCTAATGAAAGACTTTCAAGTACCTTAAGGATTAAAACTCCAGATACAAAAAAGCAGAAAATGTGAATACTTATTCACGTATCATTTTTTTTAATTATTTTCTGGATTGGCACTGCAGACATAAGAAGCTGGAGAGATAACTGTGCTAGTGTGGAGAGGAGCGAGGGAGTGTGCTGTGGCAAGGGTTTTCACCATGCATTTTTAGAATGTAACAGTGATGTGAGAATTCTATATTATATTGGTAGAAGTAAATATGTCTCCATACCAAAGGGAAGTCAAGAGGCAAAACTTCTATACATATTTGCTTTTGACTGTTGGGAGCCTCCTGTGAAAGCATGCACTGCTTTGTTGTATTATTTTTTTGTTCAGCTAAAATCAGTCTTCCAAAAGAATTTCAGTGCTGGGAAGAACCTGTCACTGAAGTACAAAATTATTGCTTACAACTGCTCTTTTCCTCCCACTATAAGATTAGAGATGAGAGGGACCTCCTGACAAAGACTGGAGACCACTTGTATCTAAGGTGAACTGTAGAGGTAGACACACAGTAGGTTTCTAAGTGCTTTAAACTTGTATAGTGCCTACTACAAGTAAACCCAAAACAAACCATAAAAACAAACCACACTGATGGAATCCTAAGCTTAATACTGTATATAACAAAAAAAAAAAGTCATGGCTAAAATCAGGAAGAGCAACTCCTAAAATGATAGGAGTTTGCTCATTAAGCTAAACAGAAAACTAAGAGGGCTAATTATGTCCAACAAAACCAACTACGAGGTAAAGATAGACTCACAAGCTAAAGAAATCCACAAGTCTTTCTAAAGTTATGTTCAAAATCTCAAAGGAGCACACAACAGTTTGCCCAATTGGTAGTCATCAGTGCTACCTTTACTGGGCAGTGCAACATAGAAAATTTGGTTGCTGACAAATTCAGCTCAGACCCCCACCCCCCACTCTTCCCTCATGAAATGCTTACTAGTATAGCCCTCTCAACTATTAGGAGGGAGAAGCGCAGTCCTTGCTATGGCCAAAAACAGTCTCAATGAGCCCTGACAATATCCCAGGATGCCTCCTAAATAGCTTAAAACATGACCTATCAGGACAACTTAGGTGACTTTTCAACTATAGCTGCAAAATAGGCTTTGTACCATGAGAATGGAGGACTGCAACATTTATCCCACATTACAGGGGTGTATTGTCAACTGACCCCGGGAACTACAGACCCATTAGCCTGACTAGTTTAATATGCAAAGGCATGGAATGAATTATCATGGAAATGATTAAGAAAGAAATAGGCAACCTTCAGACACTGAACCCAAACCAGTTTGGCTTTGTCAAGGGAAAGAGGAAAAAAAAGGTTCTGTCTAGAGTTAACCAGTCCTCCACTTCAAAACAAATCACAAAACAGCTAAAGAAGCAGACTGGAACATGACCTCACTGTGCAGGTTAAAAAATTTAATCCAAACTTAAAAAATAAATAAATAAATAATCAGTTCTGTGTAGCACTTATTCAATGGTCTGATGAAGCATCTGTTAGTGGATGTGAAAGTGCTTGCCTTGTTTTATATGCATTTTTCTTTCTTTTTATAAGGTGTTTTAAGTTTGGATTAAATATTTTTAACCTGCATAGTGAGGCCATGTTCCAGCCTGTTTCTTTTGCTGTTTTTGTCAAGGAAAAGTCAAGCATACTAAATTTGGTGGACTTTGAGAAGATCACCAAAGCAAAGGATGACAGATTAATGGTACATACCACCTATCTGGACTTGATCAAGGGGTTCAATACAATACCCCACTCAGATATAGTTGACAAACTCACTGAACTGGGCAAAAACCCATATATAACTGACTGAATTAGCAGATGGCTCACAGACAGGACCCAGGAAGTCAGGATTGGTGAAACCACCTCTACTAAGAGACCAATCATCAGTGGGGTACCTCAGGGCTCAGTTCTGGGACTGATTCTACTCGGCATCTGTTTGTCAGATGTAAAAGCTAATGTCAAGGGCCTTTGCCTGACAAGTTCACAGATTACTGCAAATTGGGAGCTATCATAGATTCCCCCTACCATGACACAAACATCTTGCAAGAGGGTCTAACACAGACAAATGACTGATGCCAGAGTCACATATAAAACCTCAATACCAAGAAATGCATTATAGTGGCTTTTGGGAAACCTGCCACCCAGGCTAATTATTCCATCAATAAGACACCTCTAAGAGTTAATTTGTGGTGGTAGTCAGGGATCTGGGAACATATGTAGACAGCAGTTTGGCCTTTGACACACATGTACTCAAAGTAGTAAGAAAATCATTCTATTTCACCCAACTTATAAATAAGGGTATGTTATCCAGATCCAAGGAGGTCACAGTGCCACTTTATTTGGCCCTTATTAAACACATAATTGAGTATAATTCCCCCTTTGGCATGTATATGACCAGATGCATGCAACAGTTGGAATGCCCACAAAGGTTCTTTACTAGGAGAATCCATGGTATAAATATATTGCCCTATATGGATTGCCTTAAAGCCCTAACTCTATGCTTGGTGTCCTACAGGTTACTTAAAGGTAATCTATGCCTGGCATACAAGGCATCCTCAGTCTAGCTCTGATGTACTTTTGCATAACCTCTAAATAAACAACATTAGAACTGCTAAATCCAAGGATTTAAATTTTGCTTGTGGTATAAATGTTGGCAAGAACAGATATGTGTTTCAGAGTATCTCCATGCTGTGGAACAAGCTCAGCATCCATGTGAAGCAGAATCTATTCCTTACCCTATTTAAGTATAACCTTCACCTATAAGTGAGAAATCAGTAATTCATCCTGGGTCTGATACACAGAGGCAGGCAATAATGCCCAAACTAACATACCCCCCCATATAACCTCTAGCAACCACTCAATATAATATACCCCTTCTAATAAATTCCCATGACACATAGGTACACAATTGGGTTGGGTTGCATAGCCAGCCTTATAAAGGCCCTGGTGATCCATTAGCCTGGTGTATACCTATGACCTATAGGTTCATAGCAGGTTACTAGGCTAGAGGCCGTAGTGCCCTTACAAGCCTACCCAAGTAAATATCAAGTTGCCCCAACTGTCCTTATTAAGTGGACATACTTTGCTGAGTTAGTCTATGGTCAACACTGACTCTCCCTGTCCATGAGAGACATTGGTGCTCCCCTGGAAGTGAACTTGTGGTCTTCCATCCAATTGTCCAGGTTGAGCTTGAATAGGGTCAATGAGGAGCTCTGCTTCATGTGAATTAAAAGTTTGTTCGAGAGGAGCAGCAGTCTCTGGGAGACATATTTATCTCTCCAGCATGATCTGTTAATGTCACATGCTAGGTTTAGATCCCTAGAGTGAGTGACTCTTGCGCTGTTAGTTTTGCAGATGTAAAGCATATACATCAGGGCAGGGTTGACAGCACCAGTCTCCTCTCAGCACCCTATACAACAAAGGCTACAGCGACAGGGCTTTTAGTCTATTTGTATACATTAAGGTTTGGAGGCCATGTATTTTTTTTGGTGAGAACCCTCTGTGGTCTCTCCAGCTGTCTGTTGAGGTACATGCAAAAGGGAGCATTGTACCCAATTAGTGGTCTGGGGAGGGTCGAGTACAATATAGCTATAAATACCTTCGACCTGGGTGCAATGCCCTTACTTATGAGGTGTGCAAAGTAGAATGCTTTCCTTACCACACTGGAAACTTGGTGGTCGAAGTTCAGATTGCTATCTACCTGTGTTCCTATGTCTCGCACCACTGCATTTGAGCTCAAGGGGGTGTTGCCAATACTGTAGTTAATGGGGAATTCTACTTTAACAAGGGGAAATAATAATGCACTATTTGCATTTAGTTCTAGACCATGGATTTGGCACCAATCATTTGTCTGTGTTAGCCCTTCTTGAATTATGTTAACATCATTGGGGGACTCAATTATTGCACCCAATTTGCAATCATCAATGAACTTAGTAAGTCAAAGGCCATCTAATTTTGCCTGGACATCTGAGATGTAGATTCTGAACAATAAAGGGCTCAGTACAGAACCTTCTGGTACGCCACTGGTGGCAGGTCTACTGGTAGACGTGGAGTCACCAACTTTGACATTGTGTGTTCTGTCAGTGAGTCAATTGGCTACCCATATAGTGACATAAAGGTTAATCCCCAGCTGAGAGAGTTTTTCAATGATACCTGAGTGAGTGATATTGTCAAAAGCCTCGGTCAGATCAAAAGTGAGCAGTGTGCACAGTCTTATCTTCATCCAGGTCTTTGGAGACTTTCTTGAATTAGTCTACTTGGTTTAATAAGCATGATCTTACCTTAACGAAGCCAAACTGGATTGGGTCTAGAATTTGAAGGTCATTTGTGTCCTTGTTGACAAGGTCCATAATGCTTCTTTCCATTGTCTTGCAGATGAGACTGTTTAGACATATGGGTCAGTAGTCCCCAGGGTCTGTTGATGGCTCCCCTTTGTACAAGGGGATAACTGTTGCTGTTCTCCACTCTGCTGGAACAAAGATTGTTCTCAGGCTATGGTTAAAGGAAAACTAAGTGGATCTGTTAGGTCCTTTTTTAAATTGCTGAATAAATATCCTGGGATGTTATATGGTCCCATAGATGCCGTGTTTTTGGTCCTGGAGAGTGTGGATAAGACCTGGTCTCTAGAGATACTAGGCAGAGGACTGGTCTTTGGTATGCTTTGTGGTATGACCAGTGGGGCATGTGAGGTGAAGTTATCACCAAATCTCTCTGTGAGCAGGTTGGCAATTTCCTCCAGTGCAGTATGAGTCGTACCATCTATTACCAGTTTTGCGCATAGCTGGGCATTCCCTTTTAGATTTTGGATGTAATTAAATAATGCCTTATAATTATCCTTAGCTAGACATGCTATTTTAGCTTCTTACTTAGCTTTAGAGGATTTTAGTAGATTTCTGATATGTTTGTTCAAGCTGAGGAGAGGATTTTTTCCTCTGCTGAGTCAGTCCCCTTTTATTCTTAGACATCAGTTTCTTCTTCTTCTTGTATAACCTGTTTATACTTGAGGTGCACCAGGGTGGCTTGTTTATTCAGGAGGACCTGGTTTTGATCTGTTCAGTTACAGCCAAGTCTATACAGCTGCTTTAGTGTTTGTACAGGGCATCCAAGTACACTTCTACATAGAAGTCTTTGTTGTCTGTGAGTGCAGGGGATATAAAACTTTTTATACCATCACTTAGTAGTCTGAAGTTAACTTTGAAAAAGTTGTTCAGTTCTTTAGCTCCTGTGAGGGAGTGAGATCCAATAGTTACTTCAAATGAGACAGTCTTATGGTCCAATCCTACAAGGAAAGACTTGGGTGAATACTATGTCTAGGACATTTGAGCCCCCTACTGGGGGTGCAGACTATCTGTTCCAGAGAATTTGAAATGACAAAGTCCTGGAACCTCTGGATGAGCATGCTAGCACCTGTGTATGTCACCCAGTTGGTGGAAGAGTAGTTGAAATCACCCATAACTAAGGTATTGGGCTACATGGAGAGTGATTCCAGTAAATCCAAGTTGGTGGTGTGCTCTTCTTGGTTCTCTGTGGGGGCCCTATACCTAGCAATGATGTGGTAGGGCATTTTGCCTAGAGTTAATTGGACATGAAGTAGTTCAAGAGAGTCATACTTGTATATCAGAGTATGTGATATACCTTTAAGAAGCATTCCAGTCAGTGGGCCCATACATATAAGTACTGAGCACATGCAAGCAAGAGTGCCATTTTGAATGAGCAGCCAGAGTGACAGCATGAATGTATACAGTCAGTCAGTTAGTTAGATTTAAATTCAATGTTCCTGCCATCTATCTTGATGTGTTTGTATACAACAAACTACTTAAATGAGCACCTAAGCCTCATTGTCTTCTTAATGCACATAAGATGAGTGGCATGCAGTCAGAATGATATCCAGAGTCACAGCCATGAGGCAACCAGTTAAAGTTAGAGGAATATACAGGAGTGAATCATCCCTACTGCTCAAACAACTGCAAAACAGGTCAGAAACAAATTCCAGGTACTAAAACTAGCTTAAATGATTTATTTTGCTACAAATATAAAACGAAGCACTTAGAATGCTCAAAACAATTTTTTTATTAAACAAATGTCTGAAATTGCAACCTATTGATAAAAATATTTGAAATAATTAGGAAAACATTTGAAACAATATCCAAATTGCATAAAATGTACAAAAAAGGAAAAACAGCAGCATTTTTTGTTATGTACTACTTTTTTGCATTAACTAAAGCTATTAGAAATATCCAAATTGTGAAATTTGCAAGTGTGTGCAGTATTACAGTGCAGTTCTTTCGCAAAATACAATTATTTCAAAAAATATTTCATAGAGTACAGCCTTTCAAAGAGTTTATTGTGCATTTGAATGTTCATACATAATTACAAAGGCCAAGATTGCATTGTATTTGCTATATTCTCTGGGCATGACAGAAGGTTTTCCCAGACCCACACCTCTTGTGTTTGATAACAGTATTGCAGAACATTGGACAGTGTTTGAGCAGGAATATATTTTCATACAGGCTGTTTTTTTCTGACAAAGACACACTTACAAAGGGATTTATTCTGCTTACTCTAGCTGGTTCAGAGGCCATTGAAAGAGAGCATTCGTTTGTGTATGCACTCACTGTGTTTGCAGGGGAAGGGGAAGACTGCCATACTGTGGTACTGGCTGAAACACAGGCAGACCCTGAGTGCTTATTATAATGGAAAGGCACTTATTTAACGCAAGAGATCAACAGCCTGGTGAAACTTTTGCAGCATATACAACTGACTTGAGAAATAAGGCTAAAACGTGCAGATTTGGTGAATTGAGAGATGAGTTGATAAAGGACAGACTTGTGTTTGGTATTAATAATGACACAGTGAAAAATATTTTGTTTTGAGACAGTGATTTGATGTTAAATAAGGCCATGGAGATTTGTCAGCTATACAAGCTTACAGAAAGGCACACAAGTTTGCTTATGAATGAGAAAGTAAGCCTTCCAGTACCTTCAACAGCTCATGTAGATAACATCCAGCATGAGGTTAAGCAATACAGGCCTAAGGGAGGGGCCCTTTACTAAAACCTAGAGCTACTTCAGTAAGGCTAAGGTGCATGCAGCAAAGCACAGGGGTGACTCAGCAAAACCCATAGCAAACCTGATAGTCAACTGTCATAATTGTGGTGGTAATCACTAACTGAAACAAGAAAAGTGCTTAGCTTTTGGTCAGCAGTGCCATTCTTACAGAATAATTTCAAAAGGTTATGTAAATCAAATAAGGCACATTATTTTGTTAAAAAAGGGCATTCCAAGAGGCAAGTTGATCAATTAGAAAGTTGTGACCCTACTTTTTATATTGATGGTGTGTCTGTGCTTAGTGAAACAGTCAATGCAGTAGATTTCTAGGCAAATAAAATCTTTTGAACTGTTTGGATTAATGGGAGTCCTGTAGAGTTCAAAGCAGATACTGGCTGAAAGTGCAATGTTATATCAGCAGAAATGCCTGCTAGATTAAAAGTTGCAGAACAACTTCATTTGAAAAAGTGTGCACAGCTTGTTGCTTATGGTGGTGAAGAGATTCAACTGATGGCTCAGTGGCGCTTTCATGTTACTCTGCTGGGAACAGCTATGGCTTGCAGTTTTACATAGTCAAGAGACACGTGTAGTCATTATTAGGCCTCAGAGACGGTTTGAAAATGGGACTCCTTTCATTTAATAAAGAAGTCCACCATGTAAGCCTCAATGACAACAACTCAAATTTTGCCCAAGCTACTTTTTCTGAGTATGCTGATATTTTTGCAGACAAATTAGGCAAACTACCAGTTGTGTACTCCATGAAGTTAGACCCAGAGGTCAGCCCAGTTATCAAACCAGCAGGGAAAGTTCCAGTAGCTATGCAGAACAGAGCCAAAGCCGAGCTAGACAAAATGATGCATCTAGGAGTAATTTGTCCAGTAGAAGAACCTACTGAATGAGTATCTTCCATGGTAGTAGCTCATAAGAAAAGCTCAGATGATATCAGAATATGTATTGATCCAAGAGATCTGAACAAAACATTAAAAAGGCCTCATCACTCAATGTGCACAAAGAAGTTGCTGCCCTCATGCCACACTCCACTGTTTTTTCTGTCTCAGATGCAAAGAGTTCATTTTGGCAAGTTTTGCTTGACCAAAAATCTTCATTGTTAACCACATTCGGTATACCATTTCAAAGAAATAGATTTCTGAGAATGCCATTTGGAATAAATTCTGCCAGTGACATTTTTCAGCATGTGATGAAGCAAAATTTTCCCAGCTATCAATGTGCTATTATAGTAAATGATATTCTAGTAGGAGGCAATGGTGAAATCGAACATGACAGAAACCTCAAGAAAGTTCTGGATAAAGCACGTGAAGTGAATCTTAAGCTGAATCCTCAGAACTGCAAATTCAGGGTATGAGAAGTTAATTATGTTGGTCACTTGTTTACCAGTTCAGGTTTATGACCAGATCCTTCCAAGTAAACAGCAGTTCTCAAGATGCCAGCTCCAGACAGTGTTCAAGCCCTACAACATTTTTTTGGCATGGTCAACTATCTAGGCAAATTCATTCCATATTTAAGCCAACTTTCAACACCGCTCAGAAAGCTGACATGCAAAGATGTAATTTGGTCATGGTCAGAACAGCATCAAAGAGTATTTGGTGTCCTCAAGCAGAAAATTGCTAACCCACCAACTCTCAGCTACTATGATGTTCACAAACCAGTTACTCTTTCCTGTGATTCTTCTAAGTTTGGTCTAGGTGTAGTCATTCTTCAAAAGGGTAGAACAGTAGCCTATGTATCAAGAACTCTTACCCAGACTGAGATGCAATATGCCCAGACTGAGAAAGAGCTTTTGACAATTGTGTTTGCATGTTCAAAGTTTCATGATTATATTTATGGTTGACCTATCCAGATCAAAATTGATCACCAACCTTTAGTTACAGTTTTGAGAAAGCCTATGCATATAGTTCCTGCCAGATTGCAATATATGATGCTCAAATTTCAGAAGTACAATTTCATTCTTGTTTACACAAATGGCAAACTTCTTTATCTTGCTGATACCTTATCCAGATCACCCAGAAAAAAAAAACAGAGAACAGCATAACAATGAGCAGCTTGATTTTGAGGTCATGGAAGTGAGAAATTTTTCTTCCACACATTTTGTTGAGCTCAGAACTCACACAGCTTCAGATCCAGTTCTCCAGAATCTCAACCACTTTATCAGTCAAGGATGGCCTTCAAAACAATCTTCTTTAATCGTAGACGTGCAACAGTATTTTCCATACAGAGATGATATTTTGTCAGACAATGGCATCATCATGAAATGTCCTAAAGTGATTGTTCCAAAATCCTTGCAACAAAAGTACATTCAGATTTTGCATTGTGGCCACCCAGGAACTGATTCTACCAAAAGAAGGGTGAGAGGTCTAGTATTTTGGCCTTCTATGTCAAGAGATATTGATAAAGTACTTTCATCTTGTTCAGTATGTAATAGTACAAAGTCGCATCAACAAAAAGAACCACTTCAGTTAAGCCAGATTCCTGAACTACCTTGGTCAACAGTAGCTACAGACATCTTTGAGTGGAATGGTCAACATTACCTGGTATTAGTAGATTCTTAGTCACATTGGCTCAAGATTGACCTGCTTCCTGACCCAACTTCCAGAACCATCATTACTAAGTTGAAGAGGAATTTTTGTGTCATGGTAGTGCACACAGTTATTTCTGACAATGGTGCACAGTTTACAAATCAACAGTTCAAGAGATTTGCAGAATCATGGGACTTTGTTAACATTACTAGTAGTCCTGAATACCCCCAGTCAAACTGCTTGGTGAACATACAATTCAAAGTGCAAAACAGCTGTTAGAGAAATCCAGACATGGCAAATTCCTTGTGATAATCATCTTGACTTACCTGCCCAGAGAGACTTTTGTTTAGACAAACCAAAACCACATTATCAATCAGCAGTAATTTATTGGTTCCATGTGCTAAGAAAAACAAAGCAGTAAAAACCCAACTGTTAAAGCATTTGTTCCAGAAGTCTTGCTATGATAAAACCAGCAAACTGCTCAATTTATTGAAAAAGAGGAGATAGTGAAAATGCAGATGTCAAAAGTTTTTGATTGCATCGGATTTGTGAAAAGTTTGTGTCAAGAGCAGAGATTGTACATTATGGAATCACAAGGAATGAAATTCAGATGAAATTGGAAGCATTTGTTACCAGTGCCCGAACCAGTGTAACAGCATCTTGCCTGTGGTAAAGACTCTACTTCTCAGAGTGACTTGTTTACTGTTCCTGTATGAGGACATTCCGTCAGCAATCCCTGTTCCTGAGAATCCCTGAGAGTCCCCAAGCTGAACATTCCCCAGTTAATGCCCTGTTACTAAACCCAGTCGTACCTGTTATGTTATGAGATCAGGTCACATCTCAAAACCTATTTTCAGATACAAAGCAACATGAACTTGACTGTTTTCTTTACTATTGTTTGTATAATTGTGTGCCTATTCAAATGTCATTGCTTATACGAGATGGCTCAGTAAAGTGGGAGGATGTAGATCAGTGTGTGTGATATACCTTTAAGAAGCATTTCAGTCAGTGGGCATGTGCATATAAGTACTTAGCATGTGCACGCAAGAGTGCCATTTAGAGTGAGCAGCCAGAGTTAGAGCATGCATGTATGTAGTCAATCAGTTCGTTTAAGCTGAATGTTCCTGCCATCCATCCTGATATGTTTGTATACAATAAACTACTTAAACGAACACCCAAGCGTCATCATCTTCGTAATGCAGATAAGACGAGTGACAATACTATTTGACCAGACTCGAGGTATACTTGGCTTTAATGAAGAGGGATACCCCTCCACTTTTGGTTCTTTCACACTCATTTTGAGGTCTGAATGTGTGAAAGGCATTGTAGCCTTGCATGGCCAGGGTGCTGTCCGCAGCCTCGAACCATGTCTCAGTGACTGCACAGATGTCATTATCTTCCAGGGAGTGCAGCTTTATGTTTAGACTTCTAGTATTAAGCAGCAGAACCTTGAGTTTGCCTCAGGTACATTTTGTTACGTTGGAAATTTTGTTATTTTGACAATGCTTAAAAAGGCACTATGGGGAAGCAAGTGCCTTTGCCAGTAACTAAAAGCCTAGAGGAGACAGGTGCAGACCATCTCTGGCAAAGCAGTATGGGCTGTTGACCATGTCATCCCAGGCTGACAGATACTAGATCCCCCTGAACTGACACCAGAAGCTAAGCCAATTGTTGAAGATGATCATTTTTTGGTTTATATATCATCTTGGGTGAAGTAGAATGCTGTCTAGGGCTAGGGTCATACCTGACTGGGACACATGAGTTCAGTCATGTCTCTTTTCATATAGTCCAGAGAGGAATGTCTCAAGTCATTCACCCCAACATGAACTATGACCAAGTCATAATGGCACTTGTTGAGTGACTTGAATGCATGCGTGATCTGACTGATCTTGTTACCTGAAAGTCAGCTGACCATGACCCTCTCCTTGTCCAGCCTGCTGAGGGAAACATCTGTGAGTCTCACTATGGAGTCACCTATGACCAGGACATCAGATTTAGAGGTGCTTTGCCTTAGGGGTTTATTTGTTGAGACACATTTGTATGTGTTATTGTGTGTAGTGGTTTCAATCTGCATAACAGTGTATGCAATTTGTTTACATTTGAGAGGTCTATGAGCTTTTAGTAGACTTCTAGTGAGTACCTACGCATATGTAGGTCTAAGTGATTTCAAACTCATAGTGTATTTACATCTCTCACATAAGGTATTTGCTGTAGTAGTAAAGGGTTGTCAGTATACATGAGGCAATTATTGCATTGCCTCAGTATTCCCATGTCAATTAGACTGGCCAGAGAATTAATGGGAAACTGCCTGTCCATTATAGCAGGTTTTCACTGTATGAGCTAATGGGGAAAGGAGAGGGCTAGGTTGACTAGTCTTTGCACTAGGGCTATCAAGGGCTGTATAACTGAGGCCGTGGATGATAGGTATGGTAAAGGCTGCTCAGTGTGCAACTAAGTTGCCTTTAGTGTAGCAGAGAAGCTGATAATAGTTCCACTGACAGCTGTCTAAGGAAAAGTCTTGTTTCAAGGAGTTTGCATCTATACAAGGCAGCTCTAACCCCCATTGTGAGATGCGCAGTGACACGCAAACATGAGGCTTAAATACAGGTGAAATTAAACAGTTTTTAATTACTCTACCAATAGAACAGTACACAATGAACCTTCTTCCAGCAATCTCCAGCTCAAAGTTGGATTCACACTCATCTGCCACAGGGGTGCAGGGGAGCCTTCATTAATGTAAAAAAGGCTGGTTTTAGTGCTCAAGTGTAACCACAATCAGCTAGATTTAGAAGGTCTGAATCTAGATTATGCTATATCTAGGCTGAGCATACAGCTTAAAGCAAGTGCAGAAAATATGCAGTCACAACAGTGAAAAGCAGAAAAAATGCAATGATCAGACACAATGAAATTCAAAAAGTGCAATAAACACACAAAATATACTTATTTTCTTGGGGTATTTTTTCCTTGGCTGCCTTGGATTAAAGCAGAACCACTCTGGACCTCTGGCAAAGAATGCCAAACTCTGAGCAGCTCTGTTTAATTGTGTGCAAACCCATGCAAACATGAGGTTTAAATATAGGCAAGATTAAACAGTTTTAAACTAATCTATCATCTTTTTTTGAATTTGCAAACTAATCATTCAACTAGTGTATGGCCTGACATTTTCTCAACACAGACCTCACTGAAAACCTTGATTGGTTCCCTGTGATTCAGGAGTTTTTTTTATTTGCTTTCCACCTTTGTTACCCGATACCAGTGTTGTATGTTATGGAGGGAGCGGTGCAACAGTTAACACAGAGTGGATCTGTGGGACAACTTACACAATTGTTAGATCTTTTAACACAACAAGTAAACCAGATTAATGTGTTACTGCAAACACTACCTTTGCTGAACTCACAAGCATGGATTATTAACATCATCCATATTAACTGGGAGAGGGGAACCTGTCCTGTAGATGGTAAAGACCAGATGTCTTCAGAGACAGGAAACAGGAATTATAGTTATGAAATGGCTGGAAGGGCTACTCATAACTTAACTGAGTGACCCATTTCTGGGATGACCTGGGACTATAGGCAAGCCATAGAAAAAAGATGGGGAAATGAAGAATTTAAGAGATGGTTGAAACTTGATTTTGGCTTTGCTATGAACCTGGTGGTCCCAAATGACAGACAGGTATGTGTAAAGCAGAGGCTTAAAGATTTTGAGAGGAAGTTGAAGAAGTTGAAGACGCTGCAACTAGAGAATGCATATCTAAAGGAGTGTATAAACAGAGGGCAGATTCCTAAGAGACTAAGACTGTATAAATTTCCTTTTGGTGTAACTAATGGTTCAAAATTATATTTTGCACTTATTGAAATGTTTAATAGACATGGTATAGAGCTTTTGGAGTTTGTTATAAAATTTAACACTGAACGCATTGAGAATTTAATGAGAGAAGTTACTGTACTAGAAGAAGTTATTCCCACTGATTTGTTGTTTAGTGAGTAACAGGACAATTTTGGCAGAATTTTTAAATTTGTGGACAACCATGTCGATAAGATCAAAACAAAAAAGGACAAAAATTAAGTAGGGATAGTAATAAATACAAAGAAGGGAAAGTCTACCCCTGAACAGTAAAACATCTACACAAGATGTTTGTGGTAGGCATGAGATTTTAGATGACCTAGACCCAGCGTACAATGAGTAACACTTGGAAGAAGAGAATGTCCCTTTAGAAGTATGTCAGGCATCCAATTGAACCCCAGCTCAGATGGTCGGAGCAGCTAAGAAACCAGAGAGAGAGGGATGTTCACCAACCCCCCTTATTATCACCCCCCCCCAACTCATGGTGGGGGCAAGGAAACAGGATGAACTTCAGGGGGAGAGGTTTTGCAATCAAAATCCCGCAGAACAGGTAGAGAGGAATTCCTCTGATTTGATCGTGGCCAAACATGATGGTAAGGTATATGAACATAGAGTTTTTTTATATCTTCAACTATACTGACTTGGATATTAATATTATATATTTTTAGTTTGTTTGAAATAAAGTTTTAAGTTTGTGCCTAGGAACTATAGTAATATTAGTAACATTATTTTGGACCTTAAACTTTTTACAAGAAAGTTGAATTTGTATTTTTTTTAAACAGAGACAATGTCTGCTCTTATGTGACATCTGGTTTTAAGAAGAAAAGTACTTTCAATCCACTCTTACGTAGGTAAACCAAACTAAGTATCGCACCACAAAGGACAAACGTGGAGCTGTCCAAAATGGAACAATAACACCAAGAAGATATCCAAGGGCAGTCCACAAACCAGGCAAACAGTTCAATAGTCCAAGCATATAAAAATGATAAATTTATTAATTAAAATTGGTTAGTACTTTCAAATGGAGCTTCATCAGACCATAAAGAACAAAGTGGTCACATTTCATTTAAATATATTAGATCAACCAGTCAGCTCACACTGTCTTAAAACATCGAATTTAAAGTGAAAACACAAGTTAATAAAAGACATTTATATCTATATTGAGACTTTATCACAATTAAACATTCAGATGATATACAAATCCTAGACTCTTAGGAATATAATATTTAAAAAAGACAAAAACTGACGTATCACAGACATGGCAAGATATCAAAAGCAAATATTTTATATATATATATATATATATATATATATATATATATACATACATACACACACACACACATAAAGGTGGACGTAAATATATGCACATTAATCTACTATATAAACATATTGTAATTGATATATGATAAGGCCTAGATATATATATATATATATATATATATATATATATAGTACAACAACAGTTACTTAAATGAAAGTTTCATTAACTTTAAAGTGGCCTTAATAGAAGCCCTCTCATTTAAGCCCTTCCCTCTATTGGCTCTAAGCCTCAGTATCCATTGAACCTCTTTACTTTCTGTTACATTCTGTATGTCACCCTCACGTATAGTAGATGTTACCTCATCTATCACCAAGAAGTCTGTTTACCATCCTTTGGATAACATAATAGCCTTTTTAAATTACATTTGTTTTTAAACAAAAATGTAGGGTAATCCCCCACCACTCTCCTCTCATCTGGATCTGTAGTCAAAACCCACCAATTCTTCTTAATAATGTCAGTGATTGGCGGCCAACATCTGTGGTAAAAAACAGTGGTACCTTCAAATTATTCTGCGGGGTTTCTCTCATCGGTTATTCATCCACATCAATTCTGGATGAATAGTATGGCTTTGCTCCATCTTGTCTAAGTATGTTAATACCTAGAAGATTCTCTTCAATTTCCCTCCGGGGTTTAATAGTGTGGTCCCACTTAGACCCATTCTGAGGGTGAGGAGACTAAGCAAATGTTAATGTTGAGTTGTAAAGACATTGCTACTTAATTATCAGCTTGATGTCTATTCCTTGGATGGCTAACCCTTAATTGGACCTGTATTATCTTTTTTGCAGGTGGTCTCCCTCCTTTAGATAACAGATTATATATTTATTTTTACCTTTATTTTTCATAGCATAAGTTAGACAGATCTGCTTATTTATTGCTTAGTCAGTGGAATCATGTTTTATTTATATGTGCTATCATATGGTAGTGGGGCCAAGACACTTTATATAGTCATTGTTTTTTTTCCTGATTTATGTGAAGTTGTTGTATTGACTAATGTTGAGTGTGGTCAGAATACCTGAGGCATAATGATTAGAGACCTCCCTTAAAGTAACCAAGTGTATAGCTTGTTATATTGATTAATGCTGAGTGTGGTGAGAATACCTGAGGCATAATAATTAGGGACCTCCCTTAAAGTAACCAAGTGTATAGCTTATATATTTTTTGTTAATGCCTTTTTTTTTGTGTTAATGTTTGATTGTAGTTTTAGACAATGCTCTCTATAAGTTTCCTATATCTCTTCCTTCTATCATGCAATTGTAAAAATGCAGCATTTATTCTTCTACTTCATAGCCTTGTTTAGTGATGTTGGATAGTTGTATGGTGACTGGTTGACCTTCTTGGGAGGTTTATATGATAGGCTGTTCATTGGAAATGTCCACTTATAGTAGGAATTCTTACATTAGGTATAGATTTCATTGATTATTATTATTCTCTATCTATAGAAGTCAAGTGTTAGGATGATGTTATAACAATTTTAAGTTCTATATGATTGTTTGAATTATGATATTTGGAAATGTGCTTTATTGTATTTGATCCTTTGGTCAACTGCATTCTTGAAGGCCAAGTTAGAGCCTTTGGATTATTATTTTATTTTTTATCTGTAATTAAGCCTAATAATGTAGTAGTGTTTTGCGCTGTAGTATTTCGCTATTTATGTGTTCAAGATGCAGATGATTGGTAGATTTCCCTTAAGGATGAAATGACAGGCCATCTACAAGAAATTGTTATGCATAGTACAAGTGTCTATGTTTGGGTGTGATAGCCTTATGGCTATGGTAATTTAATTATCACTAACAAGTAGACACTTGTATATGTGTGTTCTTACTGTTTAATTTATCTTAGAAGCTCTTATATATACTATATAAGATTTATATATATATATATATATATATATATATATATATATATATATATATAAAATATAATTATATATTATATAATATATATATAATATTTATATATTACTATATAGTGAGACAGAACTGAACATTAGACATGCTAATTTTGTGCCCTGATTTTGCATCTGTTTGGCTCAGCAGTTAGTGGCCTCCCTCTCTTGATATGTGATGCCCAGCGAATTTACTGAGATCAACTTTCCTGTAGATCATATATATATATATATATTTGTAGATCACCTAAGAGTTTTGTTTCTTGTAAAAATCTCAATATTAGCTAGCTGTATAGAAACACTGTGCAGTGATGATGACACTACTCTATATAATGATCTAGCAATGAGTTATAAGACCATCAGATTTGTCCTTTCAGATATTATTATTGATATTTTTTATTAGAAAACCTATTGGAAGTAATAATATTGCTCATATGATCATTGCAGCTCTTTTATTGTGAGAGGTTGTGATTTCCTAGGTAATTGTATATGGCCATTAACTTCCTGAATATTTATTTATATGAAACTATTGCAACTAAAATGTTGTTTTGAGAGATTTGAAAGTCATATAGGTGGTTGCTTGCGATCATACTTTTACGGCCGCTTCAAATTATTAGCAGTCTCTTTACAAGTGATTTATGATTGGCTATTTGTTCCAAGCTTGTAGTATGATTGGTTTAATATAGACCAGTTGTACTTGGCTTATACTCCAAGGGAGAGACCAATACTAAGCTCTTTTTATATAATTAATTTCTTAAGACTTAATGGTCAGCTGTATGGTTATGTAAATTTAGATGTATTTACTTTTCAATATGTTATACTATATATATGTATATATTTATATTTTCTACATGGACATTTTTTGAAGGTCATTTGTGTCTGAACTCGATTCAGAGGCTGTACCGTGATTAATTACTGGTTGTATGGGACTCGCGTTTTATAGGATTGCATCACTGTTTGCTGCTACTTATATATAGGTTCAGATTAAGGAACCGTATCCTTCTTGTTTTTAGTTAGCATTTTACAAGCTTTAGAGCTTTAGCTAATGCCTGGGGAGAGGTATAGCTCAGTGTCTCTTGATTGATTGACAATTTTAATCTAACAATATGATTTGCTAAATGCAGAACAGCAGCAATAGGCTTATGCCTATAAGAGAGAGACCAATACTGTTCTTCTTTTATGTAATTAATTCCCTTAGGGTTTAATGATAATCCAAACAGTTAAGTGAATTTCTAGATGTGTATTTCAACATATTTTATATATTATTATATTTTTATGTTTTTGTATGAACATTTACTGAAGGAGATTTGTGTTTGGTTATAAGCTGTGTCGCATGGGTTTTATGGGACTCATGTCTCTACTTGGAGGATCATATCACTGTTACTTCCCATTTAAGGAGCTGTAACTTTTTTATTTTTTTATTTTTTATTTATTTCTATTTGTCTGAGTTCCATTTTCAATAAGTTATTGTTTCAAATTGTACATATGATGATACCAAAAGGCATGAAGATCTTGCTATTTGATATGTTGAAAATGTCTTTTGGATCCTTGTTTTGATGCTGAAACTGTCCTGATTTCCATTTCTATGTTATTGTCACTTAAGAAGCGAAACGTTTGATCATGAATAATTGATGGAATTTAAAGTTTTTCATTGATTTTTTTGTTGACTTTGCATGTGTTGTTTATATATAACTATAAATAATATTTTGATTGCTTTGCATCTTTTCTCTCACCCTTTTTAGTGATTGGTCCTTTGTCTTATGAATGACCTATAACAGTATGAGGCATAAATGAATGTTTTAGACAGTAGCAATTGCTTTTCAGTGACTTATAAGAATTTTAGAAGGATTGTGATTGGTTGTTTATGTTTTTAAACTGTTTAGATGATTGCTTTGTTACGATCTGAAGAAGGCTATTTTAGCTGAAAACACTCATCGTTCCTGTCTGTTTTAAATAAAGTGGCTGTTTTCATCTCTACATTTGTCAGGAAGAATTATATATTTTTCTCAGCAGAGAAGAAGCCGTGGTGTCTAGCCGAAGATTTCTTTTCTTGATAAAGAACAAAGTGGTCACAATTCATTTAAATATATTAGATCAACCAATCAGCTCACACTGTCTTAAAACACTGAAAAGGCTATTATGTTATCCAAAAGATGACGGTAAACAGACTGATGGTGTATTAGGCATACATCCCTGTGATAGTTGTAACTTTTGTATATTATAATCTCGCACCTATAAGGAACATGGCTGAAGGAAGTATAACTGATGTTGAACTTGACTATAGACCTGAAAGGCCTGTAGAGGTGATGAGTATTCTGGACAGGTTATTAGCCTGCATCAGGTCTGAAACCAATCCCCTGATGACTCATGACGCCACATCTGGTGACACAACGACGATGGTGACTGTGGTGGATTCTGAAGCCCTGAAACAAGCAGTAGAGAATCCTGAAAGAGATTTCCTGAAATTAAAATGACTTCAGACACCAAGACAACAGTTCAAAGTATGTTTATCGAGGCGTATTGTACAGAGGGGGTTAAGAGTTTTAAAGATGCCAACTTATGGCATGCAACATCCAAGTTTATTGGCAAGCTGGCAACAACTCAACTTGGTGGTAAGCGCCAATTTTATGGCCCTCCTTATTGACTATTTTTAACCCAAAGAGGACCTTTTAAGGATCTCTATTAAGGAACAACAGTCTAGACTGTATGCTGGGTTTCCTAATGCCTTGGTAGATCCTGTTTTGGAAGGGATTCTGGATGGGGTCGTAGTCTATGAAAGGAAACTCCTCCAGCAAAAGAAAGAAAAAATAGACAGGGATACTCATGACTTCCAGAGGGGGCATGTTTTTACTTGGCCTAGAATAGATGCTGCTCATTCAGGAAGGAATAATGAGACTATGAACGCAAGAGTAGAATGTACAGTTAATGAGAATATCGATGTTGGGTCTACTACTCTACAAAGGGAAGGGGGAATAACCAGGATAGTTTTTGAAGTCAACCCCCCCCCCAGTTTATCACAGGCTTTATTAACAACATGATTATATTATAAGAGAAAACGTTACAAATACTGTTGACAATGTACAAACTGAAAAGTATGCATTAGTGCAAACTAGGGATGTGCGACCTAAAACAGTGTTGAGCACGAATGTTATACCCCCAGTAATACCATCAACTTCCAATGTTACTGCCTTTCCCCATTTTCCACTACTTATAAATGTGGAAAAAGGGCCATTAAGGACAATGTCCAAAAGCCGGGAGAGGCAGAAACGGAAATTATCAACAGAGAAACAATTCAATCAGTCCCTAAAGAAAATGTGGAGTCAAGTGGGGACTCACTAATCTGAAATTTATCCAGAAGTATTTTGAATACTGATGAACTTACTGTCCTTAACAAGGGAATGACATTTATTCCTTCAAGATCAAGTGACCTAACTGAAACTATGGTAGACATTAAATGGTTCAGCAGAAATGTGATGCTTAAACGTGAATTTAATAGTATACATAGTGACAGTATTAATGTATTTGTGAAGCCCAGTTTGTATATGCCGAGTCCACACCCTTTGGTTGAAGCTTTTAACAAAATGTTGGAGGATGACTTATATACGTTTTATGATAATAAACGAACACGTAATGTTAATAATAGAGTTAAATACAACTTGAGTTATAAGGAACAACTTGCTTTGAAAATATTACAAACTGATGATACCATTGTGTTTAGGCCTGCAGACAAGGCGGGGTCCAACTGTGCTTATGGATAAATGTGATTATGTAAAGAGCATGGATATAATGTTAAATGATGAATGTTTCTATTCTCGTGTTGATTTAGATAAGATACATCAGCTACATAGGAGAGATTTATTTATGTTGGAGGACCTTTTAAAAAGTGGATTGATAGATTTATGCTTGTACAGGTTTTTGAAAGTTGATTTCCCGTTATTACCCTCTATACAAGGGTTGCCCAAGATCCAGGAAGATGGCCAAAACCCCCAAATGAGACCCATTGTTGCAGGTAGGGGATGGTTCACTGAACCCTTCTCTCCATATATAGAGAAGTAGCTTCGACCTATTTTAGGTAATAACTTTTACATTCTAAGGGATATGAAGCAATTTGTGGTTGATTTGTACCAATATAGTAATTCCATACCTTTGGAATTTGAATTTTATTTTGTCACTCTTGACATACAGTCTTTATTCACCATTATTCCCAATGGTATAGGTGTCCAGTCTGTACAGAAATATTTGCATGATCATAGTGATTATAATAATGAATGAGTTGACCTAATATGTTTGTTTCTTGAAACAATACTGGAGAATAATGCCTTTACTTTTGATAACCACATCTATCTGCAATGTGATGGAGTAGCTATGGGCACTTCATGTGCCAATAGCTACTCCAACATGTTTATGTCTTCTTGGGAAGAAGATACTTTATTTAATATGGATTTATACATTAGGTATGTTACTTTTACCAATGTTTTATCAATGATCTTTTCCTTGTATGGGCAGGTACCTCTAGTGACTTGGAGAGATTCTTATCCATTTTGAATGGTAAGTTTGATTATTTAAAGTTCATTATGAATTTTTCCCCAGTTGGGATGGAGCAGTTAGATGTTTACATGGAAAGGCTTAACAGTGGACTAATTAATACAGTGTTATATTGAAAATGCTGCTATAGAAATACTCTATTACATAGAAGCAGTATGCATCCCCATTACATTTTTAGGAATGTGGCTAGGGGACAAGGAATGAGAGTCTCCAGGATGAATGCCTTGAATGAGGGATTCCATCAAGAATTAGAATGTTTGAAAGGTAGACTAGCCACCAGAGGTTATAAGCATTCTGAAATTGATGAGAATCTTCTAGGTATTGACAAACTTAGACAAGATAGAGCAAAGCCATACTATTCTTCCAGAATTGATGTGGATGAACAACCAATGAGAGAAACTGCCCAGAATAATTTGAAGGTACCACTGTTTTTTACCACAGATGTTAGGACAATCACAGACATTATTAAGAAGAATTGGCACGTTTTGACTACAGATCTGGATGTGAGGAGAATGGTGGAGGATTACCCTACATTTTTGTTTAAAAACAAGCGTAATTTAAAAAGGCTATTATGTTATCCAAAGGATAATGGTAAACAGACTGATAGTGTATTAGGCACACATCCCTGTGGTAGTTGTAACTTTTGTGGTTACCTCGATACCACAGGGATCTTTATACACCCAGATACAGGCCAATGCTATACATTTGAGATCAGTGCCAACTGTAAGACCACATGTGTGGTCTATCTTGCCATCTTTACAACATGTAGGTCCTTCTATGTTGGCAAGATGGACCGCATATTTAGAGATAGGATGAGGAAACATATTTATAATATCAGGGTTAAAGCTCTGACAAATGCCCTCTCTAAGCATATAACACTAGGGGATGACCACTCCTTTAAATTCTTGGTGATAGATGAGGTAACACCTACTATAAGTGAGGGTGACATAAGGAATGTAACAGAAAGTAAAGAGGTAAATAGATACTGAGGCTTAGAGCCAATAGAGGGAAGTGCTTAAATGAGAGGGCTTCTATTAAATCCACTTTGAAGTTAAGGAAACTTTCAGTTAAGTAACTGTTGTTGTACTATATATATGCCTTATCATATATCAATTACAATATGTTTATATAGTGGATGATTAATCTACATATATTTATGCCCACCTTTATGTGTATATATATATATATATATATATATATATATATATATATATATATAATATTTGCTTTTGATATCTTGCCATGTCTATGATAAGTCCGTTTCTATTTGTGCTTTTTAAATATTATATTCCTAAGAGTCTAAGATTTGTATATCATCTGAATGCTTAACTGTGATAAAGTCATGATATAGATATAAATGTTTTTATTAACTTTTGTTTTCATTTTAAATTCGATGTTTTAAGACAGTGTGAGCTGATTGGTTGATCTAATATATTTAAATGAATTGTGACCACTTTGTTCTTTATGGTCTGATTAAGCTCCATGTGAAAGCGCTAACCAATTTTAATAAATGTATCATTTTTATATCCTTGGACTATTGAACTGTTTGTCTGGTTTGTGGACTCCCCTTGGATATCTTGTTGGTTTTATTACCCTTGCATAAGACTTTACATACTTTTGAGAAGATATGTGAAAGAGATTTATACTCCCTTTATAGAGGAAGGGCTGCAAGGATGGACAACTTGACCTGTGAGGAACGTTCCCTACTAGATACAAATCCGTCAGGGTTATGAAACCCAATACGAGTGGGGGTGTCAGGATTTTATTTTATTTTATTTTACATTTGTTGACCGGGCTGGTCCAACTGGATATATGCCCATTTTCAGCAGAGGCCCGGGGAGAAAAGCTCCAAAAGCATACATTAATAACAGAGAAAAAAAAAACAATTAGCCATGAGAAGATTCATTAGCATATATTTGCAGAAGAAATATTAGAAATTAACTACAAAAACTATAAATTTAATAGGTGTACAAATTGAGCATGATAGAAGAAATAGGGAAGTGTTAGTTGAAGTTCTGTAATCAGAAAAAAAGGAAGTACTTGTGAGGATATAGAAACCTAGTCAGGGTTAGTACATGGGCAGAGCCAGTGGGTTTTGAGGTGAGATTTGAGTTGGGATTTAAAGCAGGGAGGAGAAGAGAGTGCAATGAGATTGTCAAGAAGGGGGTTCCAGATTTTTCCTACTGTGTTTGAGAACAAAGAGGTTCTGGCCATGTTATAGGATTTACAAGTGGAAATAAGAAGTTTATTAGAAGAGCATAGGCTTTTAAGATTTCATTAAGGAGTAATAAGAGTAGTGAGTATGGGAGTATTAAAGGGTTTATACAGGATTTTATGGGCTATGGAGAGTTGGTGAAATAAGATTAGGTTTTGTAGCTCAAGCCATCCTAATTGGATTAAGTTTATGCAGTGGTGACTTCTAAAAGTAGAGCCAGAGGTAAATCTAGCAATACTGTTGTAGACAACAGCCATTTTGCTGAGGTTAGCTTTGGACAGATTAGTGTAGATAGACGAGGCATAAAGGAGGGTGGACATTAGGTGTGAGTGGGCGATGGATGTTCTGGCAAGTGGAGTAAGGAATGGTTTAATTTTGTACAATGAGCCTAGTTTTCTGTTAACTAGTTTTATAGTGTTGTTAAGGTGAGTTTCAAAGCTTAGATTGTTGTCAATCTCCATTCCTAGGAGCCTGGTAATTGGGTCGGGGAAATATAGATGCCATTACTTAACAAGACAGAGAAGTTGAGTGGAGAGGATTTACGGGTGGGGGAGAAAAGTAATAATTTGGTTTTCTTGGGGTTTAAGATTAAGCAATGCTCTAGGAACCGCACTTCTACAGTTTGGAATGTCTGTTGGGTGATAGAGTGAAGTTCGGAGGGGGAAGAGGCAGAACAAATCAGAGTAGAATCATCTGCATATTGTATACAGGTTGCAAGAGGAATAGTAGTATGAAGATCATTTATGAAAACTGAAAACAGAAGAGGGCCAAGAATTGAGCCTTGGGGAACTCCAAGGGAAATGGGTAGGTGGTTGGATAAGTTATTGTGCCAAAGAACTGCCTGCTGTCTGTTATGAGGATAGGAGTGGAACCACTTTATCGCACTTGTGTCTAGTGCAAAAGATTTAAGTAAGTTTATTAGTATCTCGTGATTGACCATATTGAAGGCTTTAAATAGATCAATAAAGAGAGCAGAGGTAAGGATGCTATTATTCCGGTTTTTATTGATGCAGTCAGTGAAGGAAAGGAAGGCAGTTGTGGTGCTGTGGAATGGTCTAAAGCCATGTTGACAGTCAACTAGTAAATTGTAATTTAAGAGGTGATTTAGAAGTTGTTTTTGGATGCATTTTTCCATGATTTTAGCTAGTGGGGAGAGTAAGGCTATGGGTCTGTAGTTTGAGAGTTCAGTTGAGTTACCACCTTTGTGCAGGGGAATATGTGATATTTTACAGATTGACAGAATGTATCCTTCAATGAAGGTTCTGTTAATTAGGATGGAAATGGGACAGGCTAATGTTTTAGCTGCAATTTTTAGATATTGAGCTGGTAGCTGGTCAGCTGGTGGAGAGGAGGATTTTAGTTTGTAGAGCAGAGAGCATATTAGTCATGTGGGTACAGGTTGCAGTTGAAATAAGGGGAATAGAAATATTAGAGGAGGTGGACAGGGAGGGGATATCTGGGGAAAGTTGATTAGATAGAGACTGGACAGTTTCAGTAAAGAAGGTGTTGAAGGCTTCAGCAGTTTGTTTTGGGTTGTTTAGGGAAGTGCCTGAGGGGCATAGGGTGTCAGAGTGGCCAGGCTTTAAGAGTCTATTTATTCCTGCCCAGAACTTTTGTGGATTATGTTAGTTAACTTGTTGTAGATGGCAGTAGTGGTTTCTTTTATCTAGATGTATGGCTGTTTTTGTAATGTTTCTTATTTGCCTAAAGTTTAGTTGGTCAATGGGATCTTTAGTTCTACAGTATTTAGTCCAGAGTTTATTTTTCAGAATAATTTTTTGCCTTGTGTCCTTTGATAGCCAAGGTGCGGGTTTTGAGCTAATTCTGACAGATCTTGAGGGAGCGTGTGAGTCTAGAATAGATAAGAACTTTGAGTTGAAGTATGAGAGAGCATCATAGGTTCATAGGTTAGGTTCATAGGTTCATCCAGTGGAAGGTGTTTAAGAGGGGACCAGTTACAGGCTGTAAGTTCAGCTTTGAAGGTTTCAGGGTTAAAGTTTTTATTAGTTCTGACCATTTTGAATTTAGTTGGGTTAGGGGTATCAGTTTTATGTCTGATTAAGTAAGTAAGCGCATGGTCACTTAAGTCATCAGGTAGTGTTCCTACTGTATACGTTAGGTGGTGACGATTAATCAGAATCCAATCTAATATGCTTTCTTTGTTATTAGGTTTGTTAGTTCTAGTTGGAGCTTGAATGGTTTGTATAAAACCATGGAGATTTAGGAGGGTGGGAGAGTCTACTGAGGTGCAGGTTATCCAGTTGATGTTGACATCGCCCAGGACTATAGTTTCTTGTGGGAAATGAATGGAAAGCCAGCCGAGGATCTCTTCTAGGGTACTGATGTTATTTCCAGGGGGAAGGTATAAGCAGATTATGTAGATAGATTTATGGGTATTAAACTAAAGTTTGGAGATAAGGATTTCGGCATTACTTACAGAGGGAGGTTTGTCATGTAAGACAGTAATTTGCATCCCTGCTTTGTAAATAATTGCTATCCCACCACCCTTTTTAGCTTTACGGTCCAGTCTGTGGATGATATAGCCAGGGGGAATAATCTCACTGTCTTGGGTTGCTGGTTTAAGCCAAGTTTCAGACAGGCAAAGGATGTTGAATGAGTGTATGTCTAGCAGAGCATGGAGCTGGGTAATTTTATTATTAATACTACGGATGTTAAGGTGAGATATAGAATGAGAATTAGGGGGTTTGGAGAGTAGATTAGAACTGGAGGGTGGAAGACTGATGGGGTTAAAAGTGGTAGTGTTATTTGGGCCAGGGTTGGGATGAATGTCACCTGCTTGTAGGGAGAGAAGTAATCTTTTTATTAGGAGTGAAGGTTTAGTGAAAATGTTTGAGGACTTTTTGTGTACATGATTACTGTAGGTAATATGGACCTTTCTATGAAATTTTGCAAGAAGGTAGCTGGGAGAAAAAATTATGTTAGAACAGGCTTGGAATGTGTTAAGGGTTGGTGAGCTAGTAATTTGAGTGAAGGTGTGTGATTCCAGTAGGGTAAGTTGTTCATAAGAGATGAGAAGGTAGGGTAAGAGAAGGAAAAGAAAAAGTGAGAATAGGAGGATGGGTTTTAAATTGGTTGAAGTAAGTAGGTAAGGCATAGTGACAGTACACGTGTATGAAAGTACATTGGGAATAAGAGATGGAAGTGAAGACAGGAAGGGAGGAGAGGTAAGAGTGTGAATTGAAAGGATGCAGGTGGGTGTTTATTGGTAGTGCTAGATGGGAGGGGTAAAGTGTGATTGGTGTGAGAAGGAGGGGGTGTGGTAAAGGAGTATAAGTTTAGGAGTTTTAGGGGTGAGTGGGATTTGGGGGTACGGTAGGAGAGCGGAGTGAGCCCGCAGGGCAAACGGAGCATGTTCAGACAAAGTGGAGGAAGGCAGTCTGAAGACAATCAGTGAAAGGCAGGTGAGGTGAGTAAGAGTGGGTGAAAGGAGTGAGAAAGGGGTTAAGCTGAAGATCTTAATAGAGAAAATAAATAGATTTGTCAGTATGGGACAAGAGGAAAGGATTGTAAGTATTAGGTATAGCAGTGAGTAATTTAGTTAGGTTTAATGCAGTAGGTAGAGAAAGTAAGGTAGAATAACTTTGCAAGTTAGGGTGACATCTAGTGGACAAAAGGTTAATTACAGAAGAAGGTAGTTAGCAGGTAATAGCATGAGCGGGAGAGAAAAAGGAAAATAATTACTCAGGCTGGGAAAGGAGTGAAGAGGACAGGCCAGAATAGGAGAAAGCAGCAACTAGTGTGAGGCGGGGGGGGGGGGTGCAGTTGCTATGAGTCCTTACTAAATAGCGTCACGGAATGCCAGGGGCACAAACAAAAAAAAATAATAATTCTCATTTATACAAAAATGTAAAAAAGAGTAAAATTAGCTAGATGAAGGAACACATACTTTCTAGCCTCCTTAAATACAGGGTTCAGAGTAGTGAGACCAAAACTTTAAGGTAGCAGGGAATGAGGCAGTAGAAGGTCCTTTAAATGGGTTCTTGCTTGCCAGGTAAAATCCCGTATGTCCAGGGAGTAGGGTCAAGTTAAAGAGCTGTAAGCAAAATTGATAGTGTACAGAGAGGTATGAGATTTAGAGACCCAGTTTTACAAATGCAATAATATAAAGACACTTTGTGTAAGTTAGTTAAATGAGCAGAGTCAGACTGTGTCCCTTATATAAAATAAGATAATTTCAGGAAGACAACTAATGACACTAAGTATCAAGCTATAGTCCAGCAATCATTATATCTACAGTCAATAAGAGAATAGCGAGACAATCCTCGCTAAAGGCAATGTTGAAAAAAAAAGAAAAGAAAGCATATGCTACAGACTGTAATGAACAAAACTTGTGAACTAAAAATGAATATTACACAACACAGCAAAAGTAAAGATAGCCTGGCAGATGGATTATGTTGGTAAAATATATAATATGTTAATGGATGATTCCCATTACACTGTAGTCTCTAGGAATGATATTAACATTGCTTATAGGAACATTGATTTATCCCTGGAAGATTCCTTGTACCAAGAGATTATTACAACAGAAATTTACAATTTTTTGTACAACAAAGAACCTTATATTCCTAACATATTTGGTATCCCAAGGTACACAAGGACCTGTTGGATCCACCTTGCAGGTTAATTGTGGCGGCCCAGGCTTCTAAGACCTATCCTTTAGCAGTATACATTGATAGAAAACTTAGATTTATATTGAACAATTACCCAAACATCTTGCAAGACTTTTTGGTCAAACTTAACAACGACCTTTTAAAAGACAATACTGGGTTTCTCACTGTAGACATGGTTGATCTGTTTTCAGCTATGCCCCATGATGTCAGGCTAGAGTGGTTTGAGGAAATGTTATTTGAACAACATCTTGGTAGAACAGAGATACATTTCCTATTAGAAATTATGGACCTGGTGTTGAAAAACAACTTCCTTTATTTTGAAGGAGAGTATTATAATCAAGTGAGTGGGGTAGCTATGGGGGCAGCTTGTGCCCCCATTGTTGCTAATATTGTCATGTTTGCCTGGGGGAGGAAGTTTATTATCAACTCTCATTTTGCCCACTGTTGGTCTTTTTCCTCCAGGTACCTGGATGACATGTTTTTTATTTGGAGAGGGGGCCCGACATTAACTGAGGTATTTGTGGACTATTTAACAAACACCACTAATTTCCTCAGATTCACCCACAGTTTCAACTCTTATGCCACTCACTTTTTGGATGTCCATCTCTCCACTTATCAGGGGGGGGGGTTATGATTTCTAACATATACAGGAAAGATGCATTTTCCAACTGTTATTTACATTCTGCTTGTTGCCATCCAGGTCAATTCATTAGGGCTGCCAGGATGGTCTCAAACAGGGAACTGTTCGAGAATGAACTGGATAAAATGGTGTAAATATGTTTTGACCGGGAATACCCATTGGATCTATTTAAGTCATTGAGGGCAGAGGTAGTGGAAAAAAAGTAGAGAAATACCAGTGTATCTTGGGGAAACCAGATTTAATGAAAAGTGTTAGGTCACTGAATTAATTAAATGGTGAGAATTTCCATTGGGGGATGACCATTAATTATGATGGTCTCTCCAGCTGAGTAAAACAGATTATAAGTCACAACTGAGCTATTTTAAAAACGGATGATGAATTATACCAGTACTTGGGAGATAAACCCACTTTTATTTACAAAGTGCACAAAAATATTAAGGAAAGATTGGAGAAGGTTATGGTGGAGGCCAAGTAAGGCTGTAGAAAATGTGGTAGGTGCAACTACTGTCAATATATTATTGACAAGACACAGGTGTAGTTAAGCAATGCCAGCCAAACAACTGTTACATTTAGTAAAGGGGACTGTAATTCTGCTGGCTTAGTGTATATGGCTTTGTGTAACCACTGTTTTTCCTTTTATATAGGAAAGACTGAGAGGATGCTCTCCAAAAGAATTTATGAACATTTGTACAATGTGAAAAAAAAGTAACTATTTGCCGTTTCATGGTTGCTGTTATGTAACTGATCAGTGTAACTTATATCTTATACATTTTTAAACACTCTTTTATCCATGAATGTTGGATACTGTCAAATGCTTTTTTATAGTCTATCCATGCCATACTTAGATTCTTCACCTTTTTACAGTTCTCCATTATGAATTTAACAACAAATGATCCTTTGTTCCATATTACTTTCTTTTGTTACCTTTTTGTTCTATTGCCATGATTGAGTTTTATTATAAATGACTATAAACTCTGTCAGCATCAATTTCAGTGTATAGTTAATACGTTCCTGGAATGCAAGTTATTGCTCTATAGTTTTTAGGATAGCTTGCAGGTTCACCCTTAAGGAGGACTATTCTTTTGCCTGCTGTTAACGAGGCTGGCGTCAAAGATGTTAATACTTTTAACCAGAAGTTAGGTACTGCATCTTGACCTGGGTTTTCCAATTAGGAGTTTTTTTTTAATTTGTTTCTGGCCTTTATTTCAGCCCATTTCATATCCTGTACATTTGAACTTCTTATTCTTTATTTTACTTCTTCTATCCATTCAGCATCTTTATGTTCCACAGGATCTTCATAGATATTTCTCCAAAATGTATCTATTTCTTCTTTTTTCGGTGGTGTCTCAATTCCTTTTGCCTTGTTTTCCAGTTCTCTACAAAAAATGTTCAGGTCATCAATAAATTGCTTATTTTGTACTTTTGCTTTATATTTATCTGCATATCTTCTAAGTTTTTTTGCCTTTGTTGATAGTTTTAGTTTATTGTTTGCGATAGTGCATGACAGATCCTGATCTGTTCTGATACTGCTCATTGCTTTTATCACATTTATCTTTCTGAGTATTCTAACAGTAACACTTTTTGTCTTAATTGCTTTATAGTTTTCTCTGTTTGATACTTTCATGATGGCATTTGATTTCTCCCCTTCCTTCCCCTTACTGCCATGTGTTTTGTGGTAAGACTTTATCTGTTATTAATTTAGCTGCACAGTAATATAGCCTGTTTACTTCTGTTACATCCCATGAATTTCTATGAACAGTCATATATCCTATTTACTTCTGATATATCACATGAATTTCTATGAACAATCCTAATTAATGTGTTCATTATTTTTTATCAAACTTCTAACTTTTTGGGTTTTATTGACTTTCTGTAGTATATTTCATTCATTGACCATAATATGTCTGTCCGGATCTACCTGAAAACATCAACACGCAAAAACACTAATGAGATCACAGACACCACAAAACCGACAATTCAAAAACACGACAATTTACATGCCCAACAAACCACAATCCCGACAGTCAACAAAACAAATCCCTTTTCCAAAAAACACACACACAACACAAGCACACCAAAAACCTTACAAACCTACACTAAACCTTAACATACACAACTATGTACTAATCTTAACCCAAACCCTAACCCTAAAGTCCGTCACTATTGCACACTTACCTTACCCGCACCCTAACCCTAAAGTCCATCACTATCACACACTTACCTTACCCGCACCCTAACCCTAAAGTCCATCACTAATGCACACTTATCTTACCCACACCCTAACCATAACGTCTGTCATTATCGCATACTTACACAGTTGTGCTTGTTTCATATGTCGGTATTTTCAGTGTCGGGATTTTGAACTGTCGATCATTGCCGGTGTCAGTCTTCCGACGTTGTCGGCGTTTCAAGCTTTTGATGTTTTCAGGTAGATCCATCTGTCCATTTCTATTAAATCAAGCAACTCTTCTATTAGATCATTTTCTTCTAAACTGAGGGAACATTCTTTTTTTTCCATTTTCTGTGGGCATTTTACAGAAAGTTCCAGGGCATCTTCCTGTGCCACATCCTCTTCAGTTTCATCCTGCGTCATCTCTTGCTTCTTCATTTGGGAATTCACTGGCCTATGACTCTACAACATTGACTGTGTCAGAGTTGTCACAGTTTCCTATTCCTTCCCTTCCTGTGCACTATTGTACTGGTTTCATATGGAAGGCTCCAAAGTATCTTCATATGGTAACTGATCAGATGTTTCCTGCTCAATTGGTTTCTCCTTAGTTTGGGGATCCATTGCTGTGTCCTGCTGTGGTATTATCAAGAGTTACATTTTCTGCACTGAATCCTTCACATTACAGGTAATCCATAACCTCAGTTTCTATTTCATAATCCTCTTTTCTACTTTTCCTCATTGTTTTCTTATTTTTGTATTGCAAAATTTTCCATATCTGGATGCCTTTGTCTGTATTTCTCTTTGAATATTTTTGGGGCTGCTTTTTTGTATTGGTTAATTTGGCTTTTTCCTTTGCATAAATATTGTACCATATCAGATCTATCTTTCTTTCCCATGTCCATATTTCTTTTTTATACCTTTCTAAAATCTCAAGATTTGGTTCTTTATATTTTTGAACTTCCTCAGTCGCTTCTTTTTCCAAACAGGCAAAGATTTCTAAGTCTGTATAATGTTTTTCATAAATCTGTTGTATTAATGAACAAAAATTTGCATTTGAAGCTTTTGGCAGATTTTCTTGTGTAAGTACTTTTCTTTCCTCTAATTTGTCTCTTAATCTTTTTGAATATCTTCTGTCTGGAAATTCTGGGCTTCCTGCATAATAGTCACAATGCATAATTTATTTCTTATTCTCAATAGCCTATTCTATCATTTTTATGGCTCTTTTTTGGCCTATCGGTTTTTGTGGACTTAACATCCTTCTACAGTGGGGAGGGGGCATCCTCCCCTGAGCCTGCCCTAGCCCCATTGTAGGAATGTTTCCACATCTTGAGGATTTTATGGATTCCTCACTGTCATTTTTTCCAGTCATGGCACCAGTGTGCCTACCACAATTGCGCACTTTTTCATCATGGGTCTTGAGCATCCAGCTATCTTTGTTTTCATTTTTTAACCTACTTCTGTCCATGATATATGCTATATAAAATACAGTCTATATGTCACTGTCGTCTTGGTAACATTTTGTGAAAAACAGGGTCCACCTCATGAAGGTAGTTACCAAGGATTGAGCTTGAATTATATTCCAGCAATACTACTGTCCTTTGCTTGCTGATTTAAAAAGGTTCAACCAAAAATAATTCTATTTATTTAAAATGTATTTATTGATATTCTCCTCTGGTATATAGAACTTTCTGTAATTAAGAAACATGTCCTTAAAGTGCAATGAAGGTTTAGTTATTTTTTGAAGGATGATATTAAAGTAAGGAAACATGCTGACTAATTTTAATTTCCTTAAAGCCATTTGCCTAGTTGCTAAAACTATAATGGAATAAAGGTATGCAGCAATAGCGGTCTGCTTTGTTTCAGTATTCAGTCTTATTCCACCTTGTATTTCTATTTATTCATGTCATCCTCGTAACACAAAATAATATAAACTATATTCTTTACCACTGCGGGTATCTTCTTCTTCCAGCTTTTCCCAGTTAGGGGTCACCACAGTGGGCCACCTGTCCACTCATGATTGGCAGTGGAGTTTTTTATGGTGTCAAGTTGCCAGCCCCGTGCCCAACCCTCCACAGAAGGCACACACACACACACACACACACACACACACACACACACACGGATGCACGCACTCATGCCTAGGGCCAATTCAGAGTGTCCAATTCACCTACAGCATGTCTTTGGGATGTGAGAGGAAACCGGAGAACCCAGAGGAAACCCACACGACCACAAGGAGGATATGCAGACTCTGCACAGAAGGCACCCCAGCCAAGTATCCAACCAGAGACCCTCTTGCTGTGAGGCAGCAACACTAACCGCTGCACCTCTGTGGCCACCCCAGTATACACCACTAAATAGTCTATACACTTTTGATGGATTCTGATAGCATGATGCCACAGATCACTGCTGTGACATCAGTTGGTCACATAATGCCTTACTGATTTATTATGGATTAAGTGGCAGAGACACGTAGACTATGGAAAAATACTTGTGATGGTGATTATAAAGTCACATAAATCTCTATATTAATAAATAGTGAGAAGAAGAAGAAATAGACAGCTGGCTCTCAATTGTATATTTTGCCTATATTTAAGATCAGCATTGAGGAAAGGTGGTATTTGTGAAATGTGTTTCATTATAGAAATGATAGCACTTTAAATGTAGGTCTTTTTTATGAAAATAGTTCAGAGTATGAAAAGTAGGGTCTATATTATATTCTTGAAAGCCGACAATGTAGAATCTGACATTGTCGGCACGAGAATATCGAACGTTAAGAATCTCAAGCGTGTAAACAGAAATCTCCGTAAGGGGAGATTTCCATTTACTGCAATGTAGTGTGGTCTCAGAGTTGGTATATTTAAGTAGCGGGGGTGGGGGGTGGGGGGTGCATAAGGGCTTTCCCCCCTGCTTAAACCCGTTAGGGTACTTTTTTTTTTTTTTTTTTTTTTTTTGTCTTTTTATAAGGTCGAAGTTGGAAGATATCAACCATATGGTGTTGACCATATGTTGTTCGATGTTTTCAACTGTTGATCTTATAATATAGTCCCGAAAAATATGTAGTTGGAAGTCTGGTGTACTCTTTTAAAACTGTCTATAATCAGTTTTATGCACCCATACTTAAGTAGGCTTTTATCATGAATTGGATTCATTTAATAATTTTGCAACACTCATTCTAGTTTATTTTGTGCTACCAGGAAGCTAGAGTCTATTATGGTGGTGAAGAGTGCAAGATGGGGCACCAGCCCATGACAAGGTTCAGATGTGTAGACACATACGTACGCACACACACACACACACACACACACACACACACACACACATACACACACACACACGCATACGCACACATGCATATATACACACACACACACACACACACACACACACACACACACATACACACACACACTGAACACATGTCTGCATGCATTCTGTAGTATCACCCATTGCATTTATTAGTTTTTTACTTTAGTTTTTTACTTTTGGATACAATATCAATCTGACATTTATAGATAACAAGCATAACCCAAAAAGAGGTAAAAAACATTTTCTCAGGGCTACCAAGCAAACTTACACTTACAGCTGAGTCAAAATTTCGCTTGAAATTGTTTATCTAGTTCCAATAAAAAAGCCTGGGTAATATAATTTTCATGAAATAATAAAAAGGTATTCCAAAGGCATTCAAATTTAAATTTTATTCAAGTAAAATATGCTGCCTAGAAAGATTCCAGTTAATGTTGGACATGCTTGATAATTTAAACTGACTGAAGTAGTAGTAACTCTACAAAACAAAAGTAGGTATTCAGTAAGAGAAATAATTATTTTAAGCAACATATCACATGGCCTTTGGTTCATCACATTAGGTTCAACTACCATTCTTCACTTTTTTTGCTCTTGTTTTCTGGTCATGGCAAGTCTGTAAGCTTTCAGAATGGTCTCCTTATTGTTGCATACATTGTAATGATTTACATCCACAAGCCTGTTGAAGTCTTCTGGGGTGTAAGTGAATCTCAGAGTCTTGTAAGGAGAATCCTTAGTGTAAATGTTAAAGTCTCCATAGGATTTCTCTTCAGGTGACTGGCGTTTGAGTCCTAAAAACAAAAAGAAAAATATTTATGCTGTGCTATGTAGAAGGGCTAGATGTAATCAGTCAGACATATAATGCTAGGTGTACTTCCTCATGTTCATACCAATTGCATTTTGTTTTATGGAATTTTTCACATTGGAAGATGCTGTCATGAAAGGAGATACTGCCAGCTCAGCTATTTGGAATGTTATAAATAATTATATGTCATTTGTGAATATTAATATGATTTATACAGAAGTGTGACAGAAGGAGATACTGCCAGCCCAGCTATCTGGAATTGTGTAAGTGGTTGTGTGTCATTTCCGAATATCAAGATGATTCATATGCTTGTGTTACAAATGTATTAGAACTGTTTGTCATATAGGATGGTTTGTACAGATATGTGTGCTGAAGAACTATTTTGTATAGTGCTCAGCTTAAAAATGTATCCACAGTGTACCCTACTGGAAAAGAACAGAACTGTATATACACTATTGTAACTGTGTAAATGAATATAGTTTAGCAGTAGAAATGGAACATAGAAGGTTAACTTGCAAAACTTCAGAAAAAGGGTTTAAATTAAATTGTTTTATAACTGTACCATAAAAGTTGGTTTCAATGCAGTAATGAGACAGGATGCCTTCTAAGTTTTTTTTGTTTGATGTCTTCCAGCAGTTGCAAAGATTTTAGAAGGGTTCTTGTTTATGTGTTTTGACAGGGAGATGCTAAATGCTGGTAGTTTCTAACAATGAGAGTTTAGCTTGGGAACTAAAGTGAGATGACAAAAAGTGATGTCATGCTGTCAGCTACCCCAGCAGTAATATTTGAGATGAATTTAAAAAGTCTGTGAGAGAGAGAGATAGGGGCATTTTGTATTTGTCTTTGACCTGACAGCATCAGCTGGGCAAACCCACTCACCACATCTGCCTTGTCTTGCTGTAAGTTAACTTGGCTACAATAATTTATTTTAGAGTGAGTAAGGAATATAGTAAATATTAGTTTAGATGTTTTCTGTATTTATTTCAGACTTTTCTGCAATGTTATTTTAAACATGTCCTGTGATTTTGAACTCTGATGTCACTCTGAATACATATTTAGTATTGTCTTATTCTTTTATTATTTATTATTAAATATATTTAAACCTTTCAATTGTGACTGGTCTGTCTAGAGATATTTAAGCTCGGAGTACTTACATATCTATTTGGTGACACTGGGCAGGCCACTCTTAATAGCTTTGCTCTTAGTAAAACTACCATTTGGATTAATAGTAACATTACACAGTAAGATTGGACACCCTTTGCTAAAGGCCTTAAAGTAGCTGATAAGTAGTGGCTGGTGGCAGTGAAAACTACCTTATAGTCTGGGCAAAAGGGGACATAGCTAGTATACCTGTGCCAGCCTTTCCCAGGTGTGTCTGTGTTTGTATATAAATCAAATCTCAAAGAGTGTGTGTGTCAGCTACTTGGGCAGGGACACGAAGCACTGTTTGGACAGGGAGGGTGCTGGAGGTCTTGGCTTGGCCACTCAGCTGAGACCTCATAGCTGTGCCAGTAGGAAGCCTTATTGGGTATCTGGAGAAAGAGGGAGAAACCAACCCTAGACTGACTGTGGTTTCTGTGTGCTCTTAAGGGAAAGTACACTTTACTGTGTGTGTACTTGTCATCCTCCCAGTGTTTACATCCCCCACTGTTGCCAGTGTTGAGGATTGAGGCTCCTTGATTACTGGGGTAGTGGTGAGCATTACATATGCAAGCAAATAACATTACTCTATCCCATCCAGAAAGTTATTTTCTAGCCATCCATGTTACTGACAGTCCATATATCATTATTTTTCCATTTCCTGTCGGTCCCCTCTTCCATGAACCATGTATACTGCTGCTTGTCTTGCACCCTGATACCAGTGATACCATCACCTGGTAGTAGTTTTCCAGCCCAAGAAAGCAGGAAATTACTACTTGGTCTCAGTTATTTATCCACCATGGCCAGCCCCAGTGTCTCAGATTTGCTACCAGTTACAATGTGATGTAAAATATTTACTTATTTATTTTTTTAAGATTAAATTATTATGCATTAACTTCAGTTTACTTGATATTGGTTATGAAACAATTATTGGCAGATTTAAAAAGGAGATGACCTCAGAATTAACCAATTTTCCTTCAAAATATTAATAATAAACCTCAAAGGTGAAAAATTTGGTTGGGGTATCATCCAGCATCGTTTTTAAGAACAAATTCAACCTCAGAAGACAGTTATGTAATAGAAAGAAACAGACTAAGATGGATGTGCCCAATCAGGGAATAATCATAAGAGTTGGATCTTTTTTTGTATGAATTATAATTTTTGTCAGTATATTAATACTTTGTCTTCATTTAAGCATCTGGTAACTAGGGAAGTTTATTGTTTTCAGTTTGTTGCTGACTGTGGATCTTCAAATTTGATATCTGTTTTATGCACAGCTTTTCATTTTGGCAGAACCATCAGACATATCTATGACAATGAAAAAGTGTTTTCACTAATGCTTTAGCTAAGCACATCCTTGAGAAGGGTGAGACACATGGTTTTCAGTTTAGTGTACTACTTATTCCTTATCCAACAATTTGTAAATTTGGTATTGTTAGATTTTAAGTTTTAATGCTGTGAATGAACCAGGCTTAAATGAATCTTGCTCTTTAAAACCGGTCTTCAAGTTACATGGCTTGCATCACTGACCAGATAATTAATTATTTACTATTTAAATATTTGTTGGTTGGGATTTTTTATACCCAATGAAGCATTTTTGAATGTGAAAGCTTGTATTATTATTATTTTTTAATAAATTTTAAGCCATGTTATCTGTTTATTTATGTTAGTTTGGAATTAGTATAACAGTTACTTCTTTGGAATTGCTGTTTTTAATCTAATATATCAGCATGCATATGATGAAAATAGATCTATTACCATCTGTAATATGATGATCTATACCAATATAATAGCATCTATAAATGAAAAATTCTGCTATGACATAATTTATATAGATTTAACTTTAGCATTTGACAGGGTCATACACAAAACACGGATCAATAAATTAGAACAACTAAGTTTTGATGCACTCTTGATAAGATGGATAGCTGCATGGCTTACAAATAGGACATGTCAAGTATCATACAGGAATTGGACTGGTGAAATTCTTGGTTACAGTCAGGGTGTCCAACAAGGCTTTGCCTAGGCCCATACTTATTTAGATTGTGGGCAGGATTCACAAAGCCTCCGTGTAAGAGTTACAAGGCTTACACGGAAGCTGCAGTTAAACGATGTGACGTCAGCATGTCATGCATATGCATGAGGGCATGCTGAATCACACCTAAGGCTAACACGGTCCATGGAAGACAGTAGGGGGCGTGTCCGTAGGCCAAGCCCTGCAAACGGACACGCCCCCAGAAGAGTAAAAGTCCCGAAAGTAAACCCCCACGACAGAGTCCGTGTAAATGTGAATAAACACAACACATGCCCCCACAGACTACGAACATAAAATGTAGAAATGAACACCTTATCATTTTTTTTTTAATTGTAAAGATGTTTGCCTGTGAGTGCACTCGTTTGCGCGGGCGTGCCCGTAGCTTAGCCACAGTTAGCAGTCAGTGGAAAAGCATATAAGAACTACATATGCAAAGTAAGCCAAAAAGCAATAGCATAGCAGTAGAGATGTCTGCTGAAGAGCAGGCAGTCATGGTTCGAGCCCCCACAACATCAATTTTTATTTTTAGTGAAATAAGCACGAAACAAGTCCCAGACATATATGTACACATATAAAATTATATTTTATGTAAAATGTAATGAAATGGGCCATGTATTTTGAAGAAATGTGAGATAATAAAAAAAAAATATGTCAGATGTGCCTATAGCTGAGCTACAGTCTAACAAGTTGAGTACATCTGCCTGTAGGTGAGCAGTGTTTTAACAGGTGTAAAATGAGTCCCCAGGGTTGAGCAGCATTTTAACATGCTGAAACTGTGTGCCCAGAGCTGAGCTGAGTGTAATATGCGTGCTGATAGCCAAATGACGCGTAAACCAGCATAACCCGTTTGCATGGAGCTGCGTGCCATGCCAACAAGCTAACCAACGGGCAACGTTGAGCAAGCTGTAACAAAACTGCCTTTACAAAGACACACCTCCTAGCCTGTGTAGACAGTCATAAAATATAAAAAGCAGTGGCCAGGTTCTAACCCAGGATACCATGCACCATAGTCAAGGTACTGAACCACTAAGCCATGACAGTTGCACTTAGAAATGCAGTAATAGCATATATATAGGAATGAATAGAAAGAGGAGCATGACAAAGCAGGTTTTGTGAAGCTGATACAATTCCAAAATGGCCAATCACAGATAAGTGCGGGAAAAACGGCATATATAAGCCCCATAGGCGGGAATACACAGCATAACCGATTGTAGAACGAACTTGCAGCCAGAATGTCAGGTGTAGGTGAGGGTAGTTGCTTCCAAGCACAGAGGTGGGGCATTGAGGAGTCCAAATATATGGTTTGCCTCCTTGTCCATAATCATGAGGCCCAACTCATGCAGGGCCAGGTCCTGTGGGGAGCATATAGGGCTGAGGCATGGAACCAGTTGGCTCATGATCTCACCAGTGCCACAGGGATACCAAGGACTGGTGATCAGGTCCATCACCACCATGCGGACCTGAAGAGACAGAAGCAGGACCAACTGAACCGTTGGATCCAGGAGGCCCGGCAAATGCCCAACGCCCCACTACTGAGTAAGTTACATGCAATTATTTATGTAAGAAATTAACCTAGCTGATATTATGGAGATGTGTATTCCAATATTACTTTATTTATATTACAGCTGCAGGAGTCCATTCTGCGAACCATAGAGCCTATGGCGATAGGCTGGCATGGTTGCACCACCAGGCAGGTCAGTAATTCTCTCTCTGTAACTGTAAATAAATATATAAGTATGACAGTTAGCAAAAGAGTGCAGTGTAGTCAATAATTAATAAAATGTGCAAGTAACAGTGTAAGAGGGTTTGCAAGTATTGCTTGATTACAAAAGTGTGATGCAGCCTGTAATCCAAACATAAAAATGAAACAAGTCTGAAATAAAGATGTCCCACCTGTAATATAATAGTACATAACCTGCAGCAGGCTGAAAAGTACAGCTGCAGAAGCTGGGTAAAACACATGTGAAATATATCCCTGTTGAAATACAGAAACATGACAGAAGTGAGACTGTTGGAAAGGATTGTTATAACTACAGGTAAAACATGTCAATAAAGCCTAGAATTAAGTACCATCCTGAATTGTAAAAATAAAACAAGTGAGAGAGTGTGAGAAAGAGTTATGAATCCACCAATAAAGTAGTAATAACTCCTGAATAAAGTATACTGCAGTCAGTACAGAATGAAATGAATGTGACAGGCAGAACCAAACAGTAACATGTGTTGAAAACGGTACCGCAGCTGGAATGTGTATCCCAAAATCTGGATATGTTGCTCTCAGTCTGCAATATGCAGATAGTATGGTTGTCTGAAATACCAAACATCCACAGTTGTCTATAGCTATATAAAGCAAATGTAGCAGGATGATGTAGCTGAACAGAGCCAGATATGAATGTGTATGAATAAAAATGAAAATGTATATTGATGTAGCAGTAACATTCCTATCACCAACTTGAAGTAGTTATCACATAGGAAACTGTAGGCAGAACTGTAGTGTGTATATATCTGCAGCTATTAGAAATGTACAGCATATGTATTGGTATTTGAAGTTGTTAATTAAATTTTCTTCACCCTACCCTATAACCACATATAATCCATTCCACGTGAAATTGGTATGTGCAATCACAATTAACACCCCTGGACATTTGTCCTGTTTGTTCATACATATTTGCATGTATGTTGATGCATCTGCCCTGTTCATACATCCACACCTGATGGCCTGTTGCCATCAATCAACCCTGCATGTTGTTGGACTGTGTATTGCTGTTCAAAATAT
>NC_056737.1:266991290-267053790 GCF_019279795.1 Protopterus annectens
GAAACTTACTGAACCTGTCTGCCACAATGTTGCCAATATCTGTGGGTTCAGTGAATTGTTTGTTGTTGTGTACTAACTATGAGCATATTGGAGGGTTTCGGACCAGGTTTCTAACATAACTGAAGAAGGCCTTGTGGTTATCTGTAGTGTCAAAGGTGATTTCCCTCTCAAAGTTGCCCATGGATGTTTGTACAAGAGAAAATAGCTCTTTACTAGTGCTGATCAGACATGCCTTCCCTTTATGGAATTATGCTCTGTCTTGCAGTAGCTTCCATCTTTTGTTATACAATCTGTCTATGGCTGGGGTCCACCAGACAGGATGCTTTCCCTTTGTGGAGAGTGTCTTGGTCTTATATGGGATTTCATGATCCATGCATTCTCGAAGATGTCCGTAGAAATCATTTGTGAAGGAGTCAGCATTGTGGGTTGTGGCTTCCACTAGCCCAGAGGGCTTAAAGGATACCATCTCAGTCTTACAAAGTGTAAAGTTTGCATTTGAAATGTTATTCACTGTACTCGTTTGTGCTGGTGGTGGAGGTGGGATATGTATATCCAGGGCAATTAGTTTGTGGTCAGATCACAGTAGTTGATGATGTACCCCATACAGTACCTAGATACAAACCCCCAGAGTGAGGAGGTGCTGTGGACCTGAATCAGTGTTCTGACTGCTGGGGTTTGGTAGTATGTCATATGGAGTGTGCCAGGTACTGTTGCACAGTTGTTGGCTGAGCACTGACACCTGGCCATTTACATGTGTATCCACCAATAGACAGACAGATGCTATATATGTGAGATACGTTGTATCACAACAGTTGAGTAGCATGTGTAGTATGTGTGCCAAATTCTGCTGACATATTTTGCTGATATCATGTTATTTCCTTTTTCAGGACCATGGCTCACCAGCGCAATCCAGCGTACTCTGCAGCTGAGGATGAGGAAATACACCAGAGCCTGGTGCGGGATTATGCAATACTCTTTTCCCGCACCAGCCAGAATCAGCAGGAGAGGGCTGCACTGTGGCAAGACCTGGTCCGTCGGGTAAATGACATAGGCACGCATAATAGGACATATGAGCAGGTACGACATCACTGCAGTGATTTAATCAGAAACGTCCATCAGCGTGTGTCAGATATCCACAGGCAACAGGTTGCCACAGGTGGTGGGGTGGCTACACATCCCCCACTCACCAGACTGGAGGGACTACTCATAAGTGTTGTGGCTCCAGCCCGCCAACAACAACAACAGCAGCAGACCTGCATTATGATGGAGGCTGGAGCTACACAGCACCAAGACTATGAGCATGCAGGTAATATGCCATATGTATAGTTGACTGTTGTGTACACTGGTAGTTAATGCATGTGTGAGGTGTGTCCTTGGTTTGTAACTGTCATCATAGTATTTAATGTGCAAGTGTGATATTCTCAATATCAGCAGCTGACCTGTGAAAGGCACTGTTGTACTACTGACCTGTATCATACTCAGTAACAATGGCACAGTTGTGCCTATTGACATTAATTTCCTCACTTCTGCAGGTCCCTCCGGTGTAACAGCAATGCAGCCTATCCATGCTGGTGAGTGTGTATTAACAATACCTTTAATAGTCTTGATAGTAATAGTAATATTAGGCTCACTTAGTAGTGCTCTATGTATGCATGCAGGTGTGTCTGTGTCTGTGTGTTGATATCTCGCATACTGAGTAGTGTGCAAGTGTGCAACTGTGTTCAAGTGTGCAACTGTGAGCACGTGTGCATGTGTGCATGTGTGCACCTGTGCACGTGTGCATGTGTGCACCTGTGCACGTGTGCATCTGTGCATCTGTGCATGTGTGCACCTGTGCATGTGCGCATGTGTGCACGTGTGCATGTGTGCATGTGTGCATGTGTGCATGTGTGCACCTGTGCATGTGTGCATGTGTGCATCACTGGTAACATTGTGTAGACATTGTAAACTGTGTTTCCTGTTTCCCTCCCACAGGTTCTGGTGCTGCAATGGTGTCATGCAGCAGGGAACCTGAATCAGGTGCCACGGGTACTGATAATGATGACATCTGTGTAATGGCACAGGAAAGTGTGCTAGGGTCCATCATTGGTCAGCCAATTGACAGTACACAGCTGTCAACCCCATCAATGCGCACAGTCATCCTGACAGTACACCCTTTGTCACCAATGTCCCTAGGTGATGGACAGGATACAGTGGGCATTGACCAGGGTAATGTGGTATCTGTGGCACATGCTTCCCCACACAGCAGCCATAGGCATGGCCTTGAGATGGTACCACACAGACAGATGTCCAGGAGTTCTTGTGGGAGCATCCGTGGGCGTACTGCCCCTGTCAGACATGCCCACAGAGGTCTTACAACCTCAGCTATTTTTCGGGCTGTCATGCAGGCACAGTCACGTATGGAACAGTACACCAGACAGGGTCTGAGGGAGCTGACAGCATGTCGCACAGCCATAACTGACAGTATGCGTGACATTGCGGCTGCCATCCGTAATTTCACCGATGTCATAGACAGACGTTGTGGGGACATATTAGATCAGCTCCACAACTACATGTCCATGAGCCAGGGCAATGGTGGACGGATGAAGCGTCGACGTGGGCATATGCCAGCAACAGCAGCAGCTGGCAGTCATCGCGGATGACAACAGGGCCACGGCGACCCCCATAGTGCCAGCAACAGCCCCAGCAATGCTGGGTCTGTGCTGTCATCAGACCGCCCCAGGAGACCATGTGCACGTGGCTCTGGACAGGCCCAACAGGGATCTGTGTCCAGTCAATGAACACATGCTTCTGATGACAGTACCCAGTCTGGATTGGTACTGGATATGGTCCGTAGCACCCCTGCAAGGCACAGGTACTGTGTCCATGGCCAAAGACACTGATCTGTATGACCTGGCAGGTACAGTCTGTGGCTGTCCACAAACACCGGTATATGGCAGCCATGAGGTGGAACTGTGAGCATCCATACACACATGTGAATTGACAACACCTAGGGCTACCGCATACATGCACACACTGCATCAACATTGCCCCACCTTGTACTGCTGTCCCTCACCAACACACATACACATACATGTCAATTGGTGGTATCAGTGGCAGACTCAGGCATACCAAGTTCACACCCTGTGCATATGATGAAACTGTGCCATCTCCTGCAATCTGTAACATCAGTGCAGGTACAGGTTAACATGTTTCTGATGCACAGGGTGACTACATAGGTGTGTAGTAATAGTATCATGTTGTTAACAGTACTGTGTGCTGATATAATTATGGGTATATCCCAGCATGCCTGATGCAGTAAGGGTATGATTGTCTTGTACTGTTTTCTACACCCATGGTAAGTACCATAGTGTATCATCTGCACATGTTTGCATACTGGTGGTAAGGATGTCAACAGAAGGCCACAGACATAGGTAGCACAGGGGATAAGGTAATGAAAGTATTGATACGCAATGATGGACATGTAAACTGCAAGTGGTATGTTGCCCACACTGGACTCTGCAATGTGGATGTTTGAGGATGTTGATATGTGTGCAGTACTACACGACTGGTACAGGACACACAGGAGCACCCTAGCACTGCAAGCTCACATCTCATACCATGCTAGACAGCCCCAACACACAAAACTAACTTTCATAGGAGGGAGTGTCCCCATAAATGTCAGGGATACTGTGGTAGCAGGACAGGTAGCATACATCCTACTAAGTATGGAACCACTGAGTGAAGGCTCAGTGTCTGTTATTTGACATGTGTATTACTGCAGGTATGAACACCTGGGTTTCCATCCGGTTATTGTACATCCTGATGGTACATGGTCTGTACACTTGTGTGCGCTGAGACTGGACCGTGGCCATCTGACCTGTGTATTTTCATGTACATGTGTATAGTGCCTGCATATTTGCACTGTTACCTACTGGAAGTGGTACAGCTTGTTTGTTGTACGATGGACTACATGCAGCCCAGCTTACTGTAGCTTTGTTTGCATGCATGTTTGCTTGCAGTTACCCTGGAACACTGATCCCACCTGCAATGCAGATTTACAGAGCTTCTATGGACTCCTAGTGACATCTGCATAGCTTACTATATGTATGTCCATGTCTCACTTGACAGAACATCACTGTTTGTCCTGTTCGCATATACGTTGCCTGTGACACATTGCATATGACTTTCCTGGCATTTGAACACGTGAGCAGTCATATATGCCAGTGCTAACTAATCACAGGTACTACACCCTCACATACTCACCTTCTGTACCTTGTTCCCCATTGACTCTATGTGCTGTTAATCACCATGGCAATCACAATACTATGGTAGCATGTGCAAAGGTCACTTGTCAGTCACCTCTATGGTACAGTTGTGGAATATGTGAGTCATGTGGCAATGTCACAGCTGCCACATGTACACAGTCAACCCTCTCCACTACACATGGACGTACAACACATGTATGAGATGCAACCACATAGCCAAACTGGGGACTAAGCACTCTGAACCCAGTACTGGCATAACCTGTCAGGTGGCATGAAATACTACAGTGACTACAATACCAGTCTGATGTAGACCTACACTGATAGCAATCCAAACACATGAACACACTGGGGCATTTGTGGAGCCTCAGAATAGCATCCTGCCTGAGCAGCAGATGCCTCTGCAGCTGGCACACAGACATACATTAAGCCGGAACACAGCACGTGCAACACATAACACACAAATCCTGTGTGCCAAACAGTCACAGCCTGTACGGCTAGACAACACACCTGCTGCAGTTGTGTTAGGTACCTTTATTGTCTGGTACAGTGAGGTCCTGCTCACCAGGCTGGACAAGGTGCAGGTCACAGTGATATGCCCGTGGGGCACTATGGTCCACCACATAACACAAGCATACAGGTCAGTCAAAGGCATGGACACATATGACTCAGTCATTGTCCGTGCCACTATGGCTGACCTGTGATGTACCTCCCTGGACTACATGATAGGGAACATAGAAGGGATCTCTGCGCATGTGGCACAGGCTGGTATGACCCTGACCTTGGTTGGCATCATACCCTCACCAAGAATGCTGAAGTATTACTGAATGCTGATGAATTACTGTAGCTACAACACCCTAGCTGAAAGGTTCCTAGCATTTAGTCACTGCATTGCTATGGAACAACTTGTTACCACTCCCACAACAGGTGAAAACATGCAGCACCTATTCATCAACAACATGTAGATTATATGCCCCAGACCAAATGTGTATCCCTCGCTGCTAGGATGATACCATATACAACTCACACTGTATATACACATACCATATGCAGCACCCACACAGAAAGCCACAGTCATAATGTTATCCAGTGCAAATACCATGCATTCACATGTGGCAGGCGTCAGACATGGGAACTATTGAAGGTCACAGGTATATATGTGTATTTGGCACACACATACATCATCTGTGTGCATTGCCATTACTGGTTTAATCAATGTCATGCATTATTGTGAGCAACAACCCAGACACATGGGCATTCTGTGTGACAAAAACACATGTGGCATGTGTGGAATTCAAAGCCATAACTAACTGTGCTATGACAGTAGTGAGAGATGCAGTAGCAGAGCGTGCTATTTGCATTACTGGGAGATTTGCCCTCTTCTGCTGTACATTTAGGGTGCTGACATCATATCTGTGTAGAGATTGGAATATGCTGCAGCTGGTGTATTGTACTGGTTGCCAAAAGGGTCAGTTTTCTCACACATGTAATTGCACACACCCTACTTTCTTCAAAGCCATAACTAACTGTGCTATGACAGTAGTGAGAGATGAAGTAGCAGAGCATGCTATTTGCATTACTGGGAGATTTGCCCTCTTCTGCTTTACATGTAGGGTGCTGACATCATCTCTGTGTAGAGATTGGAATATGCAGCAGCTGGTGTGTTGTACTGGTTGCCAAAAGGGTCAGTTTTCTCACACATGTAATTGCACACACCCTACTTTCTTCAAAGCCATAACTAACTGTGCTATGACAGTAGTGAGAGATGCAGTAGCAGAGTGTGCTATTTGCATTACTGGGAGATTTGCCCTCTTCTGCTGTACATGTAGGGTGCTGACATCATCTCTGTGTAGAGATTGGAATATGCAGCAGCTGGTGTGTTGTACTGGTTGCCAAAAGGGTCATTTTTCTCACACATGTAATTGCACACACCCTACTTTCTTCAAAGCCATAACTAACTGTGCTATGACAGTAGTGAGAGATGCAGTAGCAGAGCATGCTATTTGCATTACTGGGAGATTTGCCCTCTTTTGCTGTACATGTAGGGTGCTGACATCATCTCTGTGTAGAGATTGAAATATGCAGTAGCTGGTGTGTTGTACTGGTTGCCAAAAGGGTCAGTTTTCTCACACATGTAATTGCACACACCCTACTTCCACCCTCAAAGCCATAACTAACTGTGCTATGACAGTAGTGAGAGACGCAGTAGCAGAGCATGCTATTTGCATTACTGGGAGATTTGCCCTCTTCTGCTGTACATGTAGGGTGCTGACATCATCTCTGTGTAGAGATTGGAATATGCAGCAGCTGGTGTGTTGTACTGGTTGCCAAAAGGGTCAATTTTCTCACACATGTAATTGCACACACCCTACTTTCTTCAAAGCCATAACTAACTGTGCTATGACAGTAGTGAGAGATGCAGTAGCAGAGCATGCTATTTGCATTACTGGGAGATTTGCCCTCTTCTGCTGTACATGTAGGGTGCTGACATCATCTCTGTGTAGAGATTGGAATATGCAGCAGCTGGTGTGTTGTACTGGTTGCCAAAAGGGTCAGTTTTCTCACACATGTAATTGCACACACCCTACTTTCTTCAAAGCCATAACTAACTGTGCTATGACAGTAGTGAGAGACGCAGTAGCAGAGCGTGATATTTGCATTACTGGGAGATTTGCCCGCTTCTGCTGTACATGTATGGTGCTGACATCATCTCTGTGTAGAGACTGGAATATGCAGCAGCTGGTGTGTTGTACTGGTTGCCAAAAGGGTCAGTTTTCTCACACATGTAATTGCACACACCCTACTTTCTTCAAAGCCATAACTAACTGTGCTATGACAGTAGTGAGAGATGCAGTAGCAGAGCGTGCTATTTGCATTACTGGGAGATTTGCCCTCTTCTGCTGTACATGTAGGGTGCTGACATCATCTCTGTGTAGAGATTGGAATATGCAGCAGCTGGTGTGTTGTACTGGTTGCCAAAGGGTCAGTTCTCTCACACATGTAATTGCACACACCCTACTTTCTTCAAAGCCATAACTAACTGTGCTATGACAGTAGTGAGAGACGCAGTAGCAGAGCATGCTATTTGCATTACTGGGAGATTTGCCCTCTTCTGCTGTACATGTAGGGTGCTGACATCATCTCTGTGTAGAGATTGGAATATGCAGCAGCTGGTGTGTTGTACTGGTTGCCAAAGGGTCAGTTTTTCACACATGTAATTGCACACACCCTACTTTCTTCAAAGCCATAACTAACTGTGCTATGACAGTAGTGAGAGACGCAGTAGCAGAGTGTGCTATTTGCATTACTGGGAGATTTGCCCTCTTCTGCTGTACATGTAGGGTGCTGACATCATCTCTGTGTAGAGATTGGAATATGCAGCAGCTGGTGTGTTGTACTGGTTGCCAAAAGGGTCAGTTTTCTCACACATGTAATTGCACACACCCTACTTTCTTCAAAGCCATAACTAACTGTGCTATGACAGTAGTGAGAGACGCAGTAGCAGAGTGTGCTATTTGCATTACTGGGAGATTTGCCCTCTTCTGCTGTACATGTAGGGTGCTGACATCATCTCTGTGTAGAGATTGGAATATGCAGCAGCTGGTGTGTTGTACTGGTTGCCAAAGGGTCAGTTTTCTCACACATGTAATTGCACACACCCTACTTTCTTCAAAGCCATAACTAACTGTGCTATGACAGTAGTGAGAGATGCAGTAGCAGAGTGTGCTATTTGCATTACTGGGAGATTTGCCCTCTTCTGCTGTACATGTAGGGTGCTGACATCATCTCTGTGTAGAGATTGGAATATGCAGCAGCTGGTGTGTTGTACTGGTTGCCAAAAGGGTCAGTTTTCTCACACATGTAATTGCACACACCCTACTTTCTTCAAAGCCATAACTAACTGTGCTATGACAGTAGTGAGAGATGCAGTAGCAGAGCATGCTATTTGCATTACTGGGAGATTTGCCCTCTTTTGCTGTACATGTAGGGTGCTGACATCATCTCTGTGTAGAGATTGGAATATGCAGTAGCTGGTGTGTTGTACTGGTTGCCAAAAGGGTCAGTTTTCTCACACATGTAATTGCACACACCCTACTTTCTTCAAAGCCATAACTAACTGTGCTATGACAGTAGTGAGAGACGCAGTAGCAGAGCGTGCTATTTGCATTACTGGAATATTTGCCCTCTTCTGCTGTACATGTAGGGTGCTGACATCATCTCTGTGTAGAGATTGGAATATGCAGCAGCTGGTGTGTTGTACTGGCTGCCAAAAGGGTCAGTTTTCTCACACATGTAATTGCACACACCCTACTTTCTTCAAAGCCATAACTAACTGTGCTATGACAGTAGTGAGAGACGCAGTAGCAGAGTGTGCTATTTGCATTACTGGGAGATTTGCCCTCTTCTGCTGTACATGTAAGGTGCTGACATCATCTCTGTGTAGAGATTGGAATATGCAGCAGCTGGTGTGTTGTACTGGTTGCCAAAAGGGTCAATTTTCTCACACATGTAATTGCGCACACACACTTGCAGGATTCAAACCCCTACCTAAGTATGTTATGACACTCAAGATGGATGCATTAGCAGAGCACGCTATTCACATTACTGGGAGGTTTTCTTTCTCCTGCTGTACTTATAGGGTGCTGACATCATCAGTGTTTGGAAAGGGGAATGTGCATCCTGTAGTGTGTTCTGCGAGTTGCCAAAAGTGACATTTCTCTCACACAGAATTGCACACACACTAAATCCCCTCACCCAAACACACACACACTGAGCATTTGCAGGATTCAAACACCTACCTAACTATGTTATGACACTCGAGATGGACGCATTAATGGAGTGCGCTATTCACATTATTGGGAGGTTTTGCTTCTCCTGCTGTACTTATAGGGTGCTGACATCATCAGTGTTTAGAAAGGGGAATGTACATCCTGTAGTGTGTTCTCCTAGTTGCCAAAAGGGTCATTTCCCTCACACAGAATTGCACACGCACTAACCTCCCTCACCCAAACACACACATTGAGCATTTGCAGGATTCCAACCCCTACCTAACTATGCTATGACACTCAAGATGGATGCATTAGCGGAGCGCGCTATTCACATTACTGGGTGTTTTCCCTCCTCCTGCTGTACTTATAGGGTGCTGACATCATCAGTGTTTAGAAAGGGGAATGTGCATCCTGTAGTGTGTTTTCCTAGTTGCCAAAAGGGACATTTCTCTCACACAGAATTGCACACACACCAACCCCACTCATCCACACACACTCAGCATTTGCAGGATTCAAACCTCTACCTAACTATAGTATGACACTTGAGGGAGACACATTAGCAGAGTGCACTATCCGAATTACTGGGCATCTGTTCTGCACCTTCAGTATTTATAGGGTGCTGACATCATTATTTATACAGAGGTATGTACATCTAGTACTACCTGTCAGGTGGGGGATAGCATATATATGCATTTGCAGCCACCTACTTCAGGGTCAGATATGCACATCAGCACTGGCAGGTTATGTTTTATACCATGCTTCGTGACCACAGGACCTGTAACACACAACACAACCAGTTCAGACCACCCCTCCCACATCCGGGACACACACTTTGCTTCCCTGGGAACATTGCCAAGATATGAAGGTGTTCACATACACCATTCCAGTTGTTAACGTCAGGTACAGGTATATTGTGTGTGGGAACTACTCAGGCCTCTACAACATTACCCTACAGCCACTACAATTTGTGAGTCCATGTGCTATGGCAGGACTACTCACCACAGCCACAAGGGGGAATACATATTGCACCTGACCATCTGCAACATGGGTACTCACTGTTCCACACCAGAGGTAGACCACCATTGTTGATATCTGACCATACCCACCTTTCCCTGGACATCCATATCCCATCCCCACCCCCAGGCAAGGTTGTCACTGCAAACAAAGTGTATTTATCAAAAGCAGACTTTGCACTTGTGAAGACTGGGGTGGAAGACTTCAAAGGACCCATGCTGGGGGAGTATACAGGCCACTCTGCATAATCCTTGACAATTGCATTCTATGAGCATGTGGAAGGTTTGCATTGATCTTGCTATCCCAAATATACCCATAACTCCTCCACAACAGGACACCATGTCAGGTGTACACCAGCCATATATGAGCTGTCCAACAGACGGAGTGAGCTAATACATTGCAGAGCAGTAGCCCACAGAGGGAGGACATCTCTGAACAGTACTGGCACGACACTTCAATCCCTCATAATCATCACAACAACGTGTTGACAGTGAAATTGTCCAGACACTGCAGATAAGGCTCCCCTCAGTCTGTTATTGATGCCCACTTACTGTTAGAGGTCCTCACCAACCCTCTTCCAGCACACACCAACAACATGGATGTGGCATAGCAAATTCAACCCCTGGGATCTCCACTTTGTCCCTGCTTGACGGAGGCACAGCACACTAGCCTCAAACTGTGCCTTATGTGACCTACTTTACAGTGGCACAGTAGCCTACTGTACTGGGGATGCAGACGCCAAGCACACTCTGGCTAAGCTTTCATTCCCTAGGGCAAACAGCCTAGTATTGACCTCTCCACCCATATGTTTAATTGTCAGATGCACAATATTTGTTTCTGATAGACTGTTTGCAGGTCTTTATTGCCATAGCATTCCCTGTTTCTATGAACAACTTGTGTATCTGTGGAAGATGTTTGAATATGAGAGGGATCCACTATATCACTTATGTCTCTGTAGTCATTTAACTGTGTGCACTGGGCAGATTGCTGTAATGTGGTTGGTTCCTGGAATAACACATACAAATACCAGATATGTGTGGCCAACTGCTAAACTGAGATATGGCCTAAGTGTGTGAGCATGCCCACTTCAGCCTTTCCATGGCATGTTGTCTGACATATGTCTCATTTATCAAAGTGTGCGAGCATGCCCAGTGTGAGCTTTCCATATGTTTAACTCTGCAGTCCATCACATTTGTGGATGAGTGTGAACTTCAACAGTATCTCACGTTTATGGTTGTGTGTTGGGTGTCATGTTGTGTACTTACTGGCCAACTGCTTCGTGTCTGAACACAACAGGGATTATACTGTGCCTGCAGGGTTTGCATGGGATACTTTGCATACAGTTGTCAACATCCTTTCATACTGACCTAACACTGTAGTACCATATAGTGTACTGGTTCAGTACTTTCACTGTGGTGGACAGTATCCTGGGCTTTAGTCCTATCACTGTTTTAAATTTTCATAGTGAGCACAACAGACTGTTTAGGGGCCAGTTGTGCACATATGACCATGTTGCATTATGTTCAGATATGGACTACTTAAACCAGGCTTGTCCAACATTGGTAGTGTATTCCACAACATAGGTGGACATTGGCAAACACTAGAGATGTGCCCTAGGCCATTTCTAATGCTAGTCAGAGAGTGTGTTTGTCCTTCGACACACATTGTAACTGGAGTTTGCCATGACATATGTCATGGTTAGTATACTGTGCCTCCGTCTACCCGTGACATAACAGTGATACCCAGGGTAAACCTACCATCTTCCATCCACTCATCAAGATTCCTCTTGAGGAGAGTCGCTGGATGACTCTCTGGCTAACCTGTACTGGGAGTTTACTCAAGAGTGGGGGTGGCTTCTGTGTTATGGATCATTCAGTACAGCTTGTCCTATGTATGTCAGTGCTGGGGTTCAGGTCTCTCATGTGCATAGCTCACTGCCATTCAGATTGTACAAGGTGCAGCATGTTCATTGATTCCAGCTTGGACATGGCTTTATACATCAGGCACAGCTTGCCTCTAGGCGGGCAGTATGGCAGTGTGTGTGGAGCTGTAGTTTGTTTAATCAGGCAACACATGGCATCTGTTCAAGCTCTTTGATACTCCTGGTGAGGTACTTTTGGGGTCTTTCCAGTTGATGGAGGTGTCTGCTGAGGTACATACCACAGGGGCCATTGTAGTCAATTGTGACACTGATGAAGGATGACTGCAGAGCCACAATGACCTCCACTGATCTAGATCTGACTACCTTCATGATTAGGTGGGTATATGGTATGTTTCTGTAACCACTACAGCCACATGCTTGTCCAATGCAAGATAGCTATCAACTTGTGTCCCCAGGTCTCTTATTACAGCTTAAGTATTTAATGGGTTAACACCTATGTGGTAATTGGTGGGCACTTACTGTATATCCACAGGGGTTGACTATACACTTTTTTGCAATTAGCTTGCTGACATGGCTATGGCACCAGTTGTCTGTTTCTATGTGGCCCTTTTGTGGGATGCTTGTGTCAGCTGGAGGGTCAGATATGGTGGCCAGTTTGTAGTCCTCTGCAAACTTGTTCAGACACAGTCCTTCCATGTTGGCCTGTACCTATGGGACATATATACCAAACAAGGGAGGTGCCAGGACCGAGCCTTGTGGGATGCCAGTTGCATCTGGTTTGTAGTCTGACATGGCTGCAGCATTTCTGACCATGTCAGTTCTGTCCTTGGTCTGGTTTGCAACCCCTATACTGACATAGGGGTTTATATTTAAGCTGGTGAGCTTATCTATAATGAACACGTGGGGTATTGTATGGAAGCCTTTTGCAAGGTCCAGCTAGGCTGTGTAGACCACATTCCCCTCATCAATGACCTTAATGACTGTTTCAAATGAGTCAAACATGTTTAAAGGGCAGGATCTGCACTTAAGAAAGCCACACTGGGTAAGCCACACTGGGTAGGGTCCAGCGTCAGTAGGTCCCCAATACCTTTATGTCTGAGGTACATGCTGATCCTTTCCATAGCTTTGCAGACCAAGCTTGTCAGCATTCTGGGGTGGTAGTTTGCAGTATCCATTCAGGCAACACCTTTGTGGAGAAGGATCACTGTTGTTGTACACTGCTCTTTGGGTACATATCTTGTGGTAAGGCTGACATTGAGCAGTAGTGTTATTTGGCATTCCATTCTTCTTGGAGTCCATGTTGGACTCAGCCCAGGACACCATCTCATACCATTGATGCTGTGTGTTTTGCTTTTTAGATGCTGGCTGTTACCTCAGCATCTGCAATGTCAGGGGCCAGCACTCTGCTGGGATAGATATTTTGCATTTGGGGGGGGGGGGTTGCACTGCACCTGTCAGGTTGGATGTTGGCAATATGTGTGTGTGTTTGGTATGTTGTTTGTAATATTTGAGTGATTCAGAGCATATCTTTGACTTCCCAACAAGGTTCCCACCATCAGTTAAGAAAGCTTTGTGATTATCCTTAGTGTCCTGAACAATTTGTATCTTCATAGGTTCATAGGTTCATACTAGGCTATCCACCCTAGGGCATTTATAAGCCTAGCCAGAGTGTGTGTGGCTTTCGCCACCCCTTGATATGTGGATATTATGACCATTTATGATTTACTTTACTGTGCCTCTGTCTGGACGTGGCACAGTGAAGACTCCCAGTGTACATCTATGATCATCCATCCACTTGGCAAGATTCCTGTTGAAGAGAGTCAGTGAGGGGCTCTGCCTAACATGGAGTGGGATTCCGTTCCAGGGTGTAGGGAGCCTCTGGGTTATGTATCTGTCCCTCCAGCACATCCTATTTCATTATGTGTTGAGGTTGACATCTCTCACTCTCACAGCTCCGATGGATTTGGATTTTCTGGGGTGGAGCATGTCCATTACTCCTGTGTTGGACATGGCCTTGTACAACAGGCATGCAACGCCTCTGCGTAGGCAGTACATGACTGCATACAGCTGGGGTGTCTACAGCCAGGCAGTATATGACAAATATTTGAGACCCTTTATCCTCTTGGTGAGGTACCTTTGAGGTCTTTCTAACTGCTGCAGGTGTCGGGTAAGGTACATCCCAAATGAGGCATTGTACTAGATTATGGGTCTGATAAGAGAACAGTATAGGGGCACAATGACGTCTGTTGACATAGATGTGAATCCTTTCATGATACGTTGTCCAATATAGACAGTCTTCCTAGCCACATTGGCAATGTGAGTGTTACATGACAGGTTACTGTCCACTTGTGTCCCTAGGTCCCTGATTACTCCTTCCATACATAATGGATTACCACCTATGTGGTAATTTGTGAGTACCTTGTTTGGTATTTGGTGAGACATTCATACTGTCCAGTGTCTTCAGGATGGCTGAGTGGGGTTCCTGTGTGTGAGAGTGTGGTCTGTAGCATGCTACAGACTGTACAGCAGTTTTGCCTATGGTTAGTTGCACATGGGTGGTCTCCGATGCTTTGTGCATTGTCAGTTACCTGGACATGTGGGTGTGTGTGCTGAATATGGATACTCCCCCTCCTTTTATGTTTTGGTCCAGGTTTTGGGGCCATAACGCATGATATGAGGTATAACCTGGTAGTGCTGGTGAGCTGTCAGGAGTCTTGCTGCAGGTTTCTGTCACTGCACGGACATCGATGTTCTCCATACTGGGGAGGGCCTCGGGAGCATGCATGTTGAGGTTTACACGTCTGGCATTGGGCAGCATTACCCTTATGTTTCTATCCACTTATGTTTTCTAGGGAGGTGGGTTAGTCTTTTCAGCCTTGCCTACGAAAGGCTCTATGGAGGTGGCAAAAGCCTTATCCAATATCCAGACGCCCAGGGGTAACAGGTGCAAGCCATCCCTGGCACAGCAGCGTGGCTTGTCAAGCATGACATCCCAAGCAGACAGACATTGGATCCCCTTGGAATGACACCAGTAATTGTGCCACTTGTAAAGCTGATCATTCTGTGTTTGTGCTGTGGCATCATTCTTGTTGAGAGTAGGATGCTGCACACGGTCAGTGTCATACCGGCCTGGACTACATAATCGGAGAGCTCATCTATGTCCCTTTTCATGTAGTCCGGGGAGGTACATCTCAGGTCATTCACGCCAGCATGGACAATGACTGCATCATATTTCTACTTGCTTTGGGGTGACCTGCGTACTTGTGTTATGTGGTGTATTGTAGCAGCCTACAGGCAGCTTACTGTACCCTTTCCCTTGTTCAGTCTGGTGAGCGGGACAGCAGTGTGTCTGACTATGGAGTCACCTATTACAACTGTATCAGGCATGTTGTTTCTCCTTCTGGCCTGTGACTGTTTGGCACACCAGCTTTGTGTACTATGTGTTGCATGTGCTATGTTTGGAGGTAGTGGTTGCTTGGGTGTCTGCTTTGGAGGCCTCTGTTGATGTGGTGTGTTTGTAATTAGGGCCTCCGGGAATGTTTTTCTGTGTTTATGTCTTTGGTTTGCAGTTGTGATAGGTCTATGTGAGACTGGGTTTGTGGTGTGTGTGGTTACTTTCTCCTCCTGACTAGTTTTGACAGTACTGAGTTGAGAGAGCTCAGCCTCTGGTTTGGATAAATGGTTGCATCTCTCACATATATTTGTATTTCTTGGGGGGGGGTGAGGGTTGTCTGTGTACATAGGGCAGGTGTAACATTGCCTCAAGATTCACAGATTCAACTTGTTGTAGCTGGCCTTGCTGGATTGTATGAGTGGACATATTTTATTGCCATACTACTGATCAGTGATTACTTCCCTTTTTATGTTTGCTCTATCATGTAGTAGCTTCCTCATTCTCTTGCGTTATTTGGTAATGGCTGGAGTCCACCATGCCAGATGCCTGCGTGTATGGCATTGTGTCTTGGTTTTATTTGGGATTGCATAATCCATGCATTCCTGGCAGTGTTCATGGAATGCCTGTATAACAGGTTCTGAGGTGTGGCCCATGTTTTGCACCTGCACAGGGCCTTTAATGGATTCCACATCAGTTTGGAGGAGTGCAACTTTTGCTTTACACATGTTTTTCACTGTGGTTTTCTGGCCAGGGACTGTGGTCAGGATGTGTATATCCGGTGTGATTACTCTATGGTCTGGTCTTACCAGTGAGGGATACACTTCTCATCTTGCCATCCAGTACCCATGTTGCTGATTATCACATCCAGTATGCTTACCCCTCTTGTGGGAGTGGTATGTTGTTCCTGGGCATTTTGATTTATGGATTCTAGGCACTTTTGTCCTACAGTGTTGGAGCTAGAATAATGCTCCCAGTCTATGTTTGGGTATTTTCAGTCACCCAATATAATGTGGTTTGGAGGGCTTGATATATTCATGCATTCCAACATAGGCCAAGTGCAGTTCCTGGTGTTAGGATGGTAGTCTGTAGCAGGCTATAAACTGGGAGGCAGTTTTAGCCACTGTTACTTGACCATGGCTAGTCCATACTGCTTCTTGTTGTGGTACCAACATGGGGGTGTGGTTATCCTTGACAATTATTGCTAGTCACCCTAATTTTGTAGCTTGTTCCATGTTTTGAGGCTGTACAGCACAATATGAGGTGTAACTTGGTAGTGTTAGGGTGCTGTTGTGAGCCTTGACCCAGTTTTCTGTTACAGGACAGATATCAACATTCTCCATACTGGAGGAGTTTAGACTGCATGCATCTTGCTGTTTAGACTTCTGGCATTGTGTAGCATTACATCTAGGTTCTTATCCCTTGTGATACCTATGGAGGTGGGTTTGTGTTTTGAGCCTTACCTATTCAAGGCACGCTGTGGGTAACAACAGCCTTTGCCAGTATCCATAAGGCCAGGACTGATAGGTGCACACCACCCCTAGCAGGTGGAGCATCATGTCATGCTCAGCATGTCATCCCAGGCTGGCACACATTGGATCTCCTTTGACTAACAGCAATACTTCAGCCAATTATTGCAATTGATCATCTCATCATCATATTGTGGCATCATGCTTGGTGAGGGTAGGATGTTAGTCAGGGTCATCAAGTTTGCATATACTACATGGTGTTACATTGCTTAACACATGGCATTCATGCCTCAGGTGGTGCTGCAGGGCTGCCTCTGTCGGATGCACATACTACACTCCCTGTACATGTTTGAGAGCAGGTTATGTCATTTTAGGCATCCCTGTTATTATATGAGTGAGTCAGAGAGGGGTATCATTCCCAGGGTTCCTACTGAGCCAGTGTATGTGCTATGCATTGCCTCTTTGCCAAGGCCAGGGCATACTGGCCATGCCTCCTTCTGCCTACTGGGGCAGGCTCAGGTTGTTCCTCCTCTGAGTCACGCTCTGCCTGTGATGGCCTTGGCAATGGTGGGGGGGCTGTTTGGCCCGGCCCTATGCTGGTCCTGCTGCAGCTGTTTTCGCAAGATCATATTATGTAGCGTAGCACATACCATGACAATTTGGGTACATGTAGTTGGTGAGTACTGCAAGGCTCCACCAGATGTGTCCAGACACCAGAACCGTGACTTGAGCAGGCCAAACACACGCTCTATTACATTACGTGTTTGTGCGTGTGCCTCATTATGGCGTTCCTGTTCAGGTGTGTGTGCGTTTCTGATGGGTGTCATCAGCCACGGCTCCAGTGCATAACCTGCATCCCCCACTAGGTGTCCATGTGGGATGTCCCCATTGGCAAATGTCTGGTACAGCTGCGTCAAATGCCAGATATGGGAATCATGGTAGCTCCCAGGGCAGCCAGCACACACATTCATTATTATGTCCTGGGCATCACACACAACCTGGCAGTTGATGGAGGGGAAGCCCTTGTGGTTAATGTAGGCCCTACCCCACTCACCGGCTGGTGCTTTGATGCGTATGTGTGTGCAGTCTGTTGCACCCACTACCTCTGGGTATTCCACTATTTGCTGGAAGAGACGCATATTGCTGGCCAATACCTCACGGGCATTGGGGAAATGTACATGATCACCGACATGTGCTGACATGGCATCCAGGAACTGGTGCAGTACCCTGGAGGCTGATGCCTGTGATATCCCCATCATATCACCAGTTGGTCTCTGGAAGGTACCTGTTGCTAGTATTCTTAGGCCAACACATGCCTTGGTTTCCACTGGGATGGGTTCCCCGCTGTTGGTTCTGTGTGTGAGGTGTGGCCTGCACAGCTCAAAAATTTGCTGCAGAAGGTCTCTGTCCACTCTATAGTGCTCCACTGTCTCCAGCTCATGTAACCTGTGGTAGGTGACCCTGGGCCTGTACACTCTTGTCCGTCTCCTCACTGTGGGTTGTCTGGCACCATTTGCATTGTCACCACCCTCAGCAAGTTGCCTACGTCTCCTTATGACAGCTGTGGCATCCCCTAGCATTTCTGCTCTGAGTTCAGCTTTTTCAGTTTTCACTTCTAATAGCTTACTCCTGTCATGCAGTGTCTCTTGAGAGAAACATCCTGCACTGCTGTTTGCAGAGTTTTAAGTGCTTGGCTGGGCTACTATTCTGCCTGTGTAATTGCCTGCTTCTAATTGTTTTCACCTGCTAGCTCCAGCAGTATTCCCTGCTAGCTTCCTACTAATTCTGTTGCTTGTTTTTTCCTCTCTGTTTCTACAGGGGGGAGCAACGCGCATACCAGCAGAAACACACTCACAGTGGCTTACACGCGCGCACACATGCTTACATGGTTTAGAATCTTCTTATTCGGGTTAAAACATGCGCACACCAGCGCAAACAGTCTTACAAGTCTGCCAACAGGCTCCCACATGCTCATTTTGCCTTACACGCGTGCACACTGCCCTACTCGTGCCTCATGACGCGCACATGTGCGCATGCACGCCCAGCAAGAAACTTTGGTGTAAGCAACAGTGTACACCTTCCATTTCTTGACTTTCCCATGCTTATCTTGTGGCACTCCTCTTTCCATGATATGTGTCTGACATCTGTCATGTAACACTGACCTCCAATGAACTGCATTTCTTTCTGCCATTCCCCCCTGTGATGTCACTTATCTCCTACTCTGTTCCTCCCCCTTATGTAACTCTTACACTACTCAGAATGTGCTCATTTGCTATGTGACAGTGGGATTCAGTATCCTAACACTCATTTACATCAGATTGCCTACTAATGCTTAGTTACATGTCTTAGACTCAGCTTCCCCCCTTAGCAACCACTAAATGGTGGCCATGTTGTTTTTGGTCTGCTGGTCCCTGCATTGTAAATCCATGTATTGCATAAAACCCACATTTGTGGGTTTATAACCTTCATTTTTATGCTTTATATAGCGCAGCCCGTTTGCGCGGGGCTGCGCTGCGTTTAAACATCGGCGATCGCCGGGAAAAAAAAATTATTTCTCAAATTTGCATTGGGGTACCTTGCCAATGGCCACATATTTGGCCATTGGCATGCTGCCTGACACATATGCACCCTTTATTTGGAGCTGACATGGCTCCATTGTGTTTTTTGCAGAAACGTACTCAGTTGTCAACTGAATACATTTCTGCAGCTAAAACGGCTCTTACACGGGCTGGTTTGGGCTTCGTGGATTGCTAATCTACCTCATTTGCATGCCTTTTGGCTGCAAGTGAGGTGATTAGCATATCCACGCCTACTCCGTGTAAGAGACGTTTTAGCTGGTTTCTTACACGGAATTTCGGGCTGTTCCTGGATTGCGAGGGCTGCATGGAGTCTTACACTACTCTTAGACTCCGTGCAAGCCTTCGTGAATCCTGCCCTGTATCTTTCAGATCTTTCTTTTTAATCTGAGGTGTTCAGCAGTCTGTATGCAGATGACTTGAAATTGGGTAAACTGACTAAATTTACCATTTGGGCACAGGAGAACAATATGCTGATAAATACATCAAAAGTAAACTAAAAACTAAACTAAGCATATGAAATTTAGGATACATAAATTGAAAAGTGGGTATTTAATACAGCACACAGTGATTGAAAATGTAGATTCATTTAAGGAGCTGGGTATATGGGTAAATCCAGCTTTGAGTTTTTTTGATCATATCAACCAATTGATTAGTGATAGTTACAGAGTTGTAGAATGTATGAAAATATTTATAAAGTATAGGAAATCAAAAAATGATGAAGTCAGTGTTTGTTAGTTACTTTAGACCCAAACTTGAGTATGGAACAACAATATAGAAACCTTATAAGAAAACAAGCATGAATAAACTGGAAAGAGTACAGCATAAATATGCCAAGGGCATCCATGGGTGTGAAAATTTAAGTTATTATGAAAGACTAAAATATCTGAACTTGTACAGTGTTTCAGATATATACATATATGGATCTACTTTAGATGAATGAAATGATGCTTACCCGAAACCCATTTCACTGAGACGAGAAGACTGACAGCACCACAACACTGACGTGCCAGAACACTGACAAATCACTCCAGGTAAATAACTGCTCAGCCATCCTGTTGAAGTTTGCCCCTTACCCCTACGGTAGTGCAATCAGGGAGTTGGTATACTTAGTAATGTGGCTTGTGGGGGGTGCAGCCCCCCACATGAGTGGGTTTAGTTTCGTACCGTTTATGTTTTTGTTTAGGATTGCTGAGCGGTGTGATTCAGTCAGTGTTCCAAATGGTGGTGTTGTGGTGCTGTCAGTGTTCTTTTCTTGGTGAAATGGGGTTTCGGGTAAGTGGCATTTCATTCATCTAAAGACACACACACACACACACACACACATATATATATATATATATATGTATATATATATATATATATGGGTCTATATTAGTTCACCAAAAATTACTTCCAGCAAACAACTCTTCTCTGACCTGTATTCAGTGAAAATTACTTCTGCAATTTGGTGAATTTACCAGGGGCAATTAAACTATTTCCCCACAGCACAACAGAATTCACAACTATCCAAAGCAAACCCACCCAAGTAGGTGGCTTCACCCCCCACATCCCCCTAACTATATATACCAAATCTGAGATTGCACAACAGTAAGGAAAAGGGCAAAGGTGTGTATTTGGCCAACTACTTCATTGCCCTTGGGAAATTCAGCAACTTGTAGAAGTGATTTTTGCTGAATATGGGTCAATGAAGAAGTGTTCACTGGAAATAAGTTTTGGTGAACTAACACAGTCTCACACATACACACACACACACACACACACACACAAACACACACAGATATATATATATATATATATATATATATATATATATATATATATATATATATATATATATGAGGAGACCTTATTCATTTATTCATTTATTTTTAAAGGACTCACTACTGGGGCATTTACTCTCTGAAATAGTCTTATCTCTGTCTTTCCTTCACTTCTGGCTGCCCCTCCTTCTCAAGTGAAGAATTTCTGAAAATTATCCTGCAAACAACTGAAGACAAAAGGACTCACTACTGGGATTTTTCTTTTTATGCTGGCGTATTCCCTGTTAACAAATTACTGCATTTTGTTGTTAGTGCTTCTACTTAATTTTATTTTATTGGCATAGTGTGCACACTTGCAAGGTCTTTTTTCACTTCTTCCATTCCCTGTCATTGCAAATAACTGCTACTAGGTGGCAGCAAAACACCACCAAACAGCTGAAACTTAGCACAGATACGCAGCTCATCTTGTAAGCAGGACAGCGCTCTACAGTTATTTAAATTCTCCAATATTTCTGTGTACTGTAAAGTCACCCAAGTCTTTTCACCGCAGTTTTTTCCATTCATTGTGAATAAATAGTGGAAACACAGTAACTGCCATAATCCCTGCAATTAAGGGACAATGCTTCTGATACATTATTTTCAGCTCTTACTTCCTAGGTAGGGCTCTACCCACTCCACTCCTCCTCACTTTGCTTGGGCTTGTTCCACTTCTCTACCCTACCCCCATTCCCACCCACCCCTAGCTCATTTCCTTTATACCTAACTTTACCACACCCTCACCCAACTTCTATCCTACAGCCAGTCATGCAAATAACTGCCACTACCCCCTTTCCCCCCTTTGCTATCATATAACACACTCTACGCATAGTACCTCCCCACTCACAAAGTTGCTGCATTCCTTCCTATCAATATACTATCAGGACCCCTACACATTCCACAGGGTTATCTCTATACACTTTTACTACTTCTACAAACCAAGCATGTACTCCTATCAAATAATTATAATACTAACACTCAACATCACAGCCCATCTACCCGCACCCTACTTCAACAACATTACAATCCCCAATATGTCACCCTACCTCAACCTCACTTCCAACATTCACTAACTACCCCTTACTCATGTCACCCTCACTGTTTAACCACACCACCTATGACCTACACCCCTACAAACTCCTTCATTATCAAAGCAAATCTAGCATTTCCATACAATATGAATTCCCTCTCCAAACACATAGAAACCATAATAAAAATTGCCTCTCACCTGCCTTGCAATGACAACATCAATCCCAACCCAGGTCCAATAACAAGTCCAACAAATCACCAAAATCATCCTAGAACCACTAGTAGCCTAATTAAGAAAACATCCAATATTGTAATAATAAATCATAACATAAGAAGCATCCTTAACAAAATCACTGAGCTCCAAGCAACCATAGCATTATATTTACCTGACATCATCTTCCTCACAGAAACATGGATTAAACCACACATTAAAAACAAAGAAATACTTCCCCCTGGTTATAGCATACTGCAAAAAGACCATACATCTAAAAGATGAGGCAGAGTCACTCTCCCATATCAAAACAACATCAATGTTGAACTATTTAACATATAAATCCCTGCATTTAATAATGCAGAGATCCTACTTGCTAAGGTAAGACTAAATATACAAAAAACAGCTAAATATCTTAGGATCATATATCCCTCCAGGAGATGACATCAAAACCCTTCTCCACTGGACATCAGAAACCCTTCCCCATGAAATCATTATACTAGGTGACTTCAATATTGATTGGACCTAACTTAAATCACCTCACCCCTTAAATCATTTTAACTTTTATGGCTTCTCACAGCTTATACAAACTCCTACTAGGGCAGACAAAAATCTCAAAAAAAGAATCAATTCTAGACTGGATTCTTACCAATCACCAGTTTTCCACCCATAATTTTGGTACAATACCCGAAACTCTAAGTGACCACCTCTCAACCTGCTTCATCAGAGATCAAACTAATCTCACTAGAACTAGCTCTCTTAAACACATCAAATACACTAAAAACTTTAGGGCTGATGACATTAATACAGCCCTTAAACACTCTAACTGGTCCCCTCTTTTAACACGTCCTTTAGATGAAGCAGTTGAGTATTTCAACACTATCTTCTTAGACCTTCTCAACCAACTTGCTCCACCAAGACAGATCCACACTAAAACCATCTATGCCCCATGGCTTACCAAGAGCAACTTATGAAACAAAGGGATAAAGCATGGGACACCTGGCGCAAAAACAAAACTACTCCTAATAGACAAGCATTCTTAGAACTTGGAAACGCTGTAAAAAAAACAAATCAGACTAGACAAACAAAAATACTGTAGTGGAATTCAAACTAAGCACAATGCAAACCCACAAAAGTTCTGGGCTGCTATAAACAGTATTATCCAACCAGGTAAATCACCAACTCCTCATCCAAACATAGGCACCACCTTTATAAACACAGCCACTCAATACAATGAGTTCTTTACCAACTCTATATTAAAGCTGTCAACAGACCCACCATCCTCAACCCCCACTATACTATATAGCCCATCAAATAATGCCAGCTCCTTCACCCCTCAACCTGTACCAAATTGCACCATCTATAGACATCTAACCAAACTTAAACCCACCACCCTAGCAGTAGACAAACTACCTGCTAAATTCCTACAAATAACTGCCAAACCCATTTCCTACCCAATATCTATAATCATTAACAGATCAGTCTCAGAACAAAAGGTGCCACTTCTCTGGAAAATCTCCTACATTATACCAATACACAAAGGGGCACTTCCACTGACCTAACAAACTACCACCCTATAGCTATACATTCCTCTCTGGCTAAAATACTGGAAAAATGTATCCACACCCAGATCCTAACACTTCTCCTCTCCAACAATCTTCTTGGCAAAACTCAACACAAATTCCATCCCAACCATAGCACTGCCACTGCACTCATCCATTTTAGTAACCTGGTAAATATGCAATGCAGCAATGGCCAACTAGTGTCTGCAGTTTTCCTTACTTATCAAAGGTGTTTGATACAGTCTCCCATACAAAGCTTCTAACATCACTCTCAGAACTAAAACTAACTGCCCCCATTCTGTTATGGTTTCAAGACTATCTCTCTCAATGCCAACAAGCTGCTTAGTGGAAAAATGTCCTTTCCCCTCTACTTCCTGTAAAACTAGGAGTACCCCAAGGATCAATCCTAGGACCCCTACTTTTCACTATATTTACAAACAATCTTCACAAAGTCACCCCTCTAGCAAACCTGGTTCAATATGCTGATGACTCCACCTTAATCTACTCTGCCCCCACCCCCAACAACTTCACATGAAGACCCAAGAAGCCTTTACATGCATTGAAACCTGGCTAACAAACTACCAGCTAATACTAAATCCTAAAAAGACCCAACTTAAGCTCTTCTATCCTTCCAAAGCAGCAGTACCTACTCCCCCATTTTCTATTTCTGCATCAGATAATACCTCTATCTCCCCCGTCACACAAAGCAAATTACTGGGAGTCATTATTGACTCATACAATAACCAAAGTCAACAAAAACTAGGTACTCTTTACAGGTGTAAAAACTTCCTAACCAGCAACAGTAAAGTTACCCTAGTTTGTACTCATCTTCTCTCTACCTTGCTATATGCTTCTCTTGTCCCAATTAATCAAAACAAGAGTGATTTAAACAAGCTATCAGTATGCCACAACAAAATAGCAAAATTCGCCACAAACACCTCCTACCGTACCCAGCACTGTTAAGCCCTAAAACAGCTTTCCTGGCTGGAGCTCCCTAACACCTTAGCTCTAAACCAACAACTTCTAGCTCACCAAATATTGTACCAACCTGACAAAACTCCACTCTTACAAAATTTGATCACTATCTACTCCAATAACCGAGAACTTAGATCCACTAACAAGGCACTAATTGCAATCTCCAAAAGCCATTACAGGTCTGGCGACTCCCTGTATTCTAGCAACATTACCAAGACTTGGAATGCCCTACCACTACAAATCAGAGTATAACCTAACAAAACCATCTTCAAAAAACAGCTTATTTTCCACCTAAACAACTGCCTAGCACCTGGCTGACATATTCTCACACTTTTCCCCCTACCCACTATCCAACCTCCTCTTTAAAACTCCCACAGATGCACTATATATTGTCACTCATTATTTACCAACTCACTGCTGCCTACTCCCCACTGTCCCATCTATGGCCACTAACTCTCCCCTAGACTAAGTTAAAAAGCTTTCCCTTAAAATGTCAATGGACCTCATATGAACTTGTCTATATTCTCCTCCTTTGACAAGCTGGTTAGTATTTTTAGTTTTCTCTTTCTTCTCTTATTTTCATTACATCTTCAAGATTATCTCTACTAAAATACTGCATGAACAACAATCATATGTTACTGCCTGCTATATGTTTAATTGTATGTCTAAACCAATATGCTTATGTAAATATCTTATGCAGTCATATGTTATCTGCTATATTTTATAACTGTATGGGTAAACCACAATGTTCATGTAAATATCTTATGTAAATATCTTATGTATACTATGTTTAGTAATTGTTTCTGGAGCTTTTCTCCCTGGGCCTCCACTGAAAATGGACAACTCTGTCCAGTCAGACCTCCCCGGTAAATAAATGTAAAATAAAAATAAATAAATAAATAAATGCAGGTATACAGGGCATTTAGAGATAACTACCTCTGGGAATGTTTGGAGTTATGAAAAAGTAGTAGAGAATCATCAGATAACCTGTTTAGAAGATTCTATAGGAATGAGAAGTGTACTAATTGGTTCTCTAAGAGAGCAACTGATGCATGGAATAGATTTCCAAATTACATTAAAGCCACCATGAGTTTAGATATTTTTAAGAACAGCCTGGACACTTATTTTGGAAAGAATTGTTTTGGAATGTTGACAGGCTAGAAGGACATTAATGACTGTGCTTGAAATATTTGTATGTATGCATGTATCTCTAATTATGTTAACCTGGAAGATGTGCCCAAGCAGGTATGAGGTTGCCTCTAATTATGTTAACTGGAACCAACATTCATCAATACTTTACAGCTGCAAACATGTAAGAATGTTAATAGTTTAAGTCATGTTTTGTGGTGCTTCAATTACCATCATAGGTTCTGTTAAGTGTCCCTCTCTCTCATCTGAATAATTGGATATTTTTTATACAAGTTGAGTAAAGTATAGAGTAACTGCTTTTGTGTTGCAGATGGGGATCTGGGGATTTTAATACTCTTAGTATTCCTTGGAGCACTTATTCTATTACAGTAGTTTCACTGAAGTTATTAGCAAATTAGGTTTTATCCAGCATGTTGATTTTTCTGACAAGACAGGGAAATATTCTGGATGTTATATTTACAAAGATAGTGGTGTCATTTGCCAGATATGAAGGAAATTCTCCCTTGTGTAAATCTGATTACTCTGAAGTTGCATGGATCCAAAATTTTGGATCAAAGCATATGGGTTGCAATGACATGGATGTTAGAAAATTGTATGCAGCTGATTATTTATCTGTTATGGCTGATCCAATGGCATGGGATTGGCATGGGGTTGAATTGCAGATAAATATCAGAGTGTTTTTTGGGATGTCTTTTATAACAAGTAAAGAGTTTAGTTTGTAAGTAAGCAGCATGTAAAAATCTAAAAATGGTGGGAAAAATTACATACCACCTTACATGCTTTACAAAATGTGCCAGAAGAAAGAGAATACTGTGGGATATTTATAAAGACTTAGCAACTACCCTTAACCATCAAAGATGCCTCATACTCCAGAAGCAATATAGGGGCATGACTGGGAGACATAAAAGGAAATATGAACTACAGCTAGAGAAACATTCAATGCACAACAGAAAACATTTTATAAGCATTTAAAAGGTTATGGCAATTACTGTTTAAACAGATTAGTTCTAAAACACGGTGGTGGCCTGATTTTTGATAGACAAATGGTAGGCAACATTGTGGCTTATGTTTTTTCAAGAATGTTACAGCTGCTGGGCAATATCAGGCATGAACTGTTAACTCCTCAAGTAATTTCTAGAATTAAGATGGCTGGGTAGATTGAGCTTGAAGTTGCTGGTCTAGGTAAGTTAATGGGGTGCTTTCTGAATAAAATTAAGGACTGTATTATTCTTGTATTTCTCCCATATCCAACATGACTATAGCTGTGGGTTATGTACCTGTATAATTATACACGAGAAAGGGAATTATTAACACAAACTGAGGTAGACAAGTACCAGGAAAAAGATATAACTCTGTATGTTTTTGTTCATGTATCACCAACTTGATCAACTTCTAGTCAGAAATGGTGGTGGCACTAAACTGTATCTCACCTATGGATGTTGTGCTCTTGGATTTGGCTAAAGCTTTTCATACTGTACCACATGCTGCAATTATTAAAACTTTACAAGACTGGGATTTTAGTCAATATATTACTTTATGTCTTGCTGAGTGGTTATTAAGAAGGTCCAGTGTGAAGATTAGGGATGTCATGTCCATGTGTTTTGAAGTTCACAGAGGAGTGCCCCAGTGGTCTGTGCTGTGACCTTCCTTGTTTTAAATATTTATATATACTATGCCCAATAGTGAGCAGGTTTGGGTATCTAAGTTTGTGATGATGTAATGCTAACTGGGATAGTTATAACTTTAAGAGATAAACAGAGCAAGTGTTTTTAGATCATTCATTGTCATTTGATCATCAAGTTGTATATAATTGTAATAAATGTAAAATTGTGCATATAAAATTGTCAAATAAAAAGTACCCCATGCTCTGAATCATAGAATTATAGCGAGCTGTACTGAGTTTAAAGATCTGGGTGCAATGATCCATGATAAAAACATATTTGTTAGGAAAGGTTATTGTTTCATAAAAATAAAAAAAAATAAAACATTTTTAAGTCTATTACCTCAAGATGCAAGGAGAACCTTAGCCCACTAGATAAGAGTATGATTAGGCTTATTGTAGAGTATGGGACTGTATTTTGTTGCTATGGACCAAGAGATGTAAATAAGGCAAACAGAGTTCAGACATTTTACACTAAGCAGTTGCCTTATTGTGGTGGATTGCCATACAGTGGCAAACGTCAGTTAACTATAAGGTAATTAGGGGAGAAGTGATATAGGCATTTAAATGTACACAGAGCTTTGAACTGAGTGCCATTATGTGTATTACTTTGGCTAATCATCATTTATGTACAAGAAATAAGCTAATGATAATTTGACAAATATAATGGGGTGCAAAAGAGTTTTTTTTATATCAGCGTGGCTAGGTTATGGAACCATCTTCCTTTGGATATAAAAAGATCTACATGGCTTGGATTAAATGTTATCTTGATTCTTACTTTGGAGACAGTCAGAGAGGAGTTGGACTCATAATAACCTTTTAAAGGTCATGTTCCAGAAATAATATCGTACAAGCATACACAGAACTATATCATAATGTTGACTGCACAAATAGTCACCAATCAAAACATTGACTGGACAACACTGAATGCCCATAACATCAAAAAACATGACAGAAACCATAAGCCATATTTTGTGCAGGGAAACAAGCCCCCCTCTACCCCCCCCCCCCCCACACACACAACATGATAATTATATACACCAACTCCAAGACTGCACTACAGCAGGAAAGGGCAAAACCTCACTCCCTGCTGTACTGCAGTCCTGGGCATACACCTATTTCCACAGTTTAGTGTTCTGGACATTTAATATTGTCTGGTCAATGTTTTGAGTGACAACTATTTGTACAGTTGACATTTTAATTCAGACCCAGAATACACTGCATTATGCTCTCAAACAAAGTCAAAAATGTGAACAATGCCCTGATTATAATACTTTCAGAGGTCTAATGTTTCACTGACCATTGCCATGACATGAAGTATGTTTTAATATCACATTATTGTTGTTCTTTAAAACATGTAATTAAATGTCATTATAGGAAAAAATAAGTGACTAGTGTGTAATTTCTTCTGACAAAACAAAAATGCTTGTCATATTAACTGAAATACTTTGTTTCAATAATGGTGATATCTCTGAATTTACTAAGCAAGGGAGAAAGACAAATATTTTATTTTTATTGGCCGTTTAATTTATGTATTTTCAAAACCAAACATTTGCTTGTAATAACTTTATAGGTGATTTAATAAGCAGCCTTTATTTATTTAAAAAAACAAACATTTGGCTGCAGTCAGAGTTGATTATATTAGTAGCCTTAATTGGAAATCTTTGGGGCTTGCCCTATCACAGATTTCAAATTTCGGCAAGGGCACATTCTTCTATCTATAATTATATCCAGTCAAGACAGAATGTTTAATATTCTGGGGAACAGCCATCTAAATAGTACAATAATTTGGAGTTATATAAGAACCCAAGATAAGGATATAGGTTTGCATGTGGCTACCTTCATCAGAATCGACTTTGAAATGGATGATCTGTGTAGGATACCAGACAATAGGATGTACATTTGGAACTCAGCCAGATCTCTTAAAACATCTCCCTCTCTCAAATGTTAATGTGCAACATACTGGGCAGGATTCACAAAGCCTCCATGTAAGAGTTATAACTCTTACACAGAGGCTGCAGTTAAACGGAGTGATGTCAGCATGATCTGCATATTCATGAGAGCATGCTGAATCACACCTAAGGCTAACACGGTCCGTGTAAGACAGTAGGGGGCGTGTCCGTAGGCCGAGCCCTGCAAGCGGACACGCCCCCAGAAGAGTAAAAGTGCCCAAAATAAACACCCATGACAGAGTCCATGGAAATGTGAATAAACACAACACAGCACATGCCCCCACAGACTACGAACATAAAATGTACAAATGAACATCTTATAATTTTTTTTAAATTGTAAAGATATTTGCCCGTGAGTGCGCTTGTTTGCGTGGGCGTGCCCATAGCGCAGCCACAGTTAGCAGTTAGTGGGAAAGCATATAAGAACTAAATATGCAAAGTAAGCCAAGAAGCAATAGCGTAGCGGTACAGACGTCGGCTGAAGAGCAGGCATCCATGGTTCGAGCCCCCACAACATCAATTTTTTTTTTTTTAGTAAAATAAGCACGAAACAAGTCCCTGACAAATATGTACACATATAAAATCACAATTTATGTAAAATGTAATGAAATAGTCCATTTATTTTGAAGAAATGTGAGGTAACAAAACAATAGAAAATGCCAGATGTGCCTATAGCTGAGCTACACTTTAACAAGGTGAGTGCATCTGCCCGTAGCTGAGCAGTGGTTTAACAGGTGGAAAATGAGTGCCCGTAGCTAAGCAGTGGTTTCACATGCTGAAACTGTGTGACCCTAGCTGAGCTGAGCGTAATATGCGTGCTGACAGCCAAATGAGGCGTGAACCAGCGCACCCTGTTTGTGCGGAGCTGCGCACCGCGCTAACAAGCTATCCGGCGGGCAACATTGAGCAAGCTGTAACAAAACTGCCTTTACACGGACACACCCCCTAGCCTGTCTAGACAGTCATAAAATATAAAAAGCAGTGGCCAGGTTCGAACCCAGGATACCATGCACCATAGTCAAGGTAGTGAACCACTAAGCCACGACAGCTGTACTCATAAATGCAGTAATAGCAAATATATAGGAATGAATAGAAAATGGAGCATGACAAAGCAGGTTTTGTGAAGTGGATACAATTCCAAAATGGCCAATCACAGATAAGTGCGGGAAAAACGGCATATATAAGCCCCATAGGCGGGAATACACAGCATAAACGATTGTAGAACTGACTTGCAGCCAGAATGTCAGGTGTAGGTGAGGGTAGTTGCTTTTGAGCACAGAGGTGGGGCATTGAGGAGACCAGATACATGGTCTGGCTCCGAGTCCACAATCATGAGGCCCAACTTATGCAGGGCCAGGTCCTGTGGGGAGCATATAGGGCTGAAGCGTGGGACCGGTTGGCTCATGATCTCACCAGTGCCACAGGGATTCCAAGAACTGGTGAGCAGGTCCGTCACCACCATGTGGACCTGAAGAGATGCAAGCAGGACCAATTGAACCTTTGGATCCAGGAGGCCCGGCAAATGCCCAACACCCCACTACTGAGTAAGTTACATTTAATTATCTATGTAAGAAATTAAATTAGCTGGTATTATGGAGATGTGTATTCCAATATTACTTCATTTATATTACAGCTGCAGGTGTCCATTCTGCGAACCGCAGAGCCTATGGCGATAGGCTGGTGTGGTTGCACCACCAGGCAGGTCAGTAATCCACTCCCAGTAACTGTAAAGAAATATCAAAGTATGACAGTTAGAAAAAGAGTGCAGTGTAGTCACTAAATAATAAAATGTGCAAGTAACAGTGTAAAAGTGTTTGCAAGTATTGCTTGATTAGAAAAGTGTGTTGCAGTCTGTAATCCAAACAGAAAAATGAAAATGTCTGAAATAAAGTCTGAAATAAAGATGCCCCACCTGTAATATAATAGTACACAACCTGCAGCTGGCTGAAAAGTACAGCTGCACAAGATGAGCAAATTACATGTGTGAAATATATCCCTGTTGAAATACTGAAACATGACAGACGTGAGACTGCTGGAAAGGATTGTAATAACTACAGGTAAAACATGTCAATAAAGCCTAGAAGTAAGTACCATCCTGAATAGTAAAATGAAAACAATTGAGAGAGTGTGAGAAAGAGTTATGAATCCACCAATAAAGTAGTAAGAACCCCTGAATAAAGTATACTGCAGTCAGTACAGAATGAAATGAATGTGACAAGTAGAACCAAACTGTGAAATGTGTCCAAAGTGTTGTTGCAGCTGGAATGTGTATCCCACAATCTGGATATGTTGCTCTCAGTCTGTAATATGCAGATAGTATGATTGTCTGAAATATCAAACATCCACAGTTGTCTATAGCTATATAAAGCAAATGTAGCAGGATGATGTAGCTGAACAAAGCCAGATATGAACGTGTATGAATAACAATAAAATGTATATTGATGTAGCAGTAACAGTCCTATCACCAAATTGAAGTAGTTATCATATAGGAAACTGTAGTTAGAACAGTAGTGTGTATATATCTGTAGCTATTAGAAACGTACAGCATATGTATTGGTATTCGAAGGTGTTAATAATATTTTCTTCACCCCACCCTATAACCACATATAATCCATTCCACGTGAAATTGGTATGTGCAATCACAATCAACACCCCTGGACATTTGTCCTGTTGGGTCATAAATATTTGCATGTCCGTTGATGCATCTGCCCTGTTCATACATCCAAACCTGATGGTCTGTTGCCATCAATCAACCCTGCATGTTGTTGGACTGTGTATTGCTGTTCAAATTATGCATGTGTTATGCTCGCTGTTCAATGGTGTGAATATCTGGGTGTTTGGTTAATGGGAATACTAATGCATGCTGTTACAACTAATTGCGAATGGTATTGTATGTTACTAACCCAAACTGTCATGACATAATGCAAAACATAGGACGACAGGGAAGGCAGGTTCCAGCGGACCCACCTCTCCCATCTCAGCTGGCGAGTGCACCTGGCAATAGTGCCCAGTCTGGACTCTCCTCCGGTGGCCCTGTGCCACCTGTGGGTGGAAGCGCTGCAGGGGATGGGGCCCGTCCCCCATCTGCAAGTGTGGCCAGAGGAGAACTACCACTCACCCTCCATAGCGTCCAGACTGTGGTGCGTAGGGAGATCCGGGACTCTGTTCTTGGGCCCCTGCACCAGCTTGAGGCACAGGTGGCACAACTTACGGGCATGCCTGTTGCCCGGCCTACACAGCCCCCAGCACAGCCCCGTCCTGGGCAGGGAAGGAACAGTGGCAACTGCCCATGGGTGGGGATATTAGTTCCACTGTTGCCATCTGTGGGCTCATGGGCTCTGGATATCCAAACCTCCATCACGTGTCATACACCGCCCCTGTATGCGTCTTGTTTGTCTTGTCTGTTGACCTACCCAACCTACCTCCCCAGCTATACCGACTTCCTTCACCTGACATACCACTCTCACCTGAAAAAAAAAAAGGGGCACTCTGTACCCACAAAAAAATTATGCCCCATACATAGCTGCCCATTCCGCACATATGTCTGCCGGACATGGAAACTATCAGTTACAATTGGCTGTACAACAAGTATTATTGTTGTCCTTACACCTCTCTCAGGGGTGGAAGGTATCAAATGTCACACCAAATTACAAACATATGCACAGCTGTTGCTGATGAAGAAATGGGCAGCTATGGGCCTTACCTACATCCCTCCTGCAAAACCCAAGCTTGTTTCCCTACTGTCTTACCCTCTTTGTGACCCCTTTTTCACCACTTTCCTGTCTCCCCATTTTCATTTCTTTCAAAGAAAATAGCGCAGGTGTGCGCAAGAGTAAGCACCTTTAAGCGGTTGTAAGCGGGTGTGCACGGAGCTAAACGCCAGTGCGCATGCGTGAGCTCCGCGCAAACCAGCGCTAACCCGGTTACAACTGCTTAAAAGTGCCTTAGGCACTCTGATTGACAGGTCCTGTAGTCAGTTCAAAAGCAAAATAAAATCCCACTGTCAGTCCCGAACCCAGGACCTTGGAAACAGTAGTCTGCATGACTTACCACTAAGCCATGATTGTTATACAAGAACATTGTGCTAAAATAAATATATCATGTAATAGTAGGAATGAATGTAAAAGGAATATAGGATGTGTAGTACACAAAGCATGTCATTTAGAATTACTGTCAAAACTAGTGGATTTCCATAATAGTAGTGTGTGAACAGAAACAGCCATGCTAGTTGGTAGCTAGTAGGTAATAATGTCACTGTAGCACCTTGCAAGCCACACACATACTCACAGCAGGATAATCACTGCCCATACCCTACAACCTCTTACAGGAACACATCCGGACCAAGTAATAAAATATGTGGAGCAAAGGGCCAAAACCAGGGACACATTACAAATAATGTTACAACAAACTTAGACAGTTCAGAGAGTAACAGGGTCTGCATTTTTGGGATGTTTAGAAGGGTATGAAGTCTGAAACTTGAATGTTTGTCACTATATTCTGACTTGAGCCTAGAGTGATTTGCCAGAAAAAGCTGTGCATGAGATATTGACCAAAATATGAGGCAGAAATGTGGACAACCTGCAAATATTTGTACACATGAGAGGTCTGACACCACCATATTTGAATAGTTAAGAGCCTAGACATAGCAACAGTAAATGAGTTACAGGGATACCCCACAGACTCCATGTGAAATGTACAAACAGTAGGCAGAAAGGTGTTACAACACATGCAATGGTAACTATGGATTCCTGAAAGTATGCACCACTTGCATGGCAGAAAAAGTGTAGTAATACATTTGCTCATGCTATCCCACAGTCACAACTGCAGCATACCAGACAATTTAATGGGTGTACCCCACTGATATGTACCATTCCATGAGGCAGATAACAGATGCACCTGAGAGTCTCTGGGGCCTGCTCAGCAGCATACTCAAATACCCTAATAGATGTCAAGGCCCACACCAAGGCCAGACCACACTGCATGCTGTAACACCCTAGCAGATATAACAAGCATTCCAAGGTGTGAAAGTACATGGAAAATAGGAAAGCCACAGCAGCACACTACAGTCAGGACACCTAGCAGGCATACAAGTAGTGACTGTAAAGGGCAAATATTGAAGCCATAGCAACAAGGTGCAAGCAAAAGTGCAAGGAAAGCACACACACACACATTAACAGTAGTAGTAGTCGTATGTGTCAGTGTACATACACAGTTAGTACAGGAAATTGGAGAAATGAATGGAGGAATGTTAATCTACAACACAGCTGGAAATATGAGAGAGATACCAACCTTTACACTCACAGAACATTGTCCACAGCATACCAGCATGGTCCCTGCCCTTAAAATCTGAAAGGGCTATGCCTTTCTCACATACCTTTTTTATAGCACTGTTCTGAAATCACAGTGAGAACTGCAATCAGTACACAACTGGCTGCATGCAATTAGCAAATGCTGGCTAACAATTGGTGCAGAGGTCATCACATGGACATATGCAGATACCTACAAAAGTATTCTGTACTCCCAGTCCACACATGCAATACTTTCATTGCACCCTGAGGAGGAAGTGAGAGACAGACAGAGAGAGAGAGAGAGAGAGACAGAGACAGAGAAAAACGAAATTAAACATACACAAACAAAACTGTTCAGCAACAGCCACCTGAAAGCTGACAACTGGCAAGTGGAGCAGCAGGACACAAAACCAGATGGCAACACAAGCAGCTGTGACAAACACAGGTAATGTAAAGTAATACTATAAAGGTCTACATACTGTGAACCCTCCATATGTGTCATTGGTCTGTATCCATATGTATATGAAGATGTGCAAAGGGCAGGGGACATACAGCAACTATCAGTGAAGGCTGTACATACATTTGTATGTGAGAGCATCTATGTGCACATATCAATGTAGGTTGAATGTAGGTTGTAGTGCAATGTACAAAGTAGGTTTCACAGTTATATATGTTTGGCAGTACGTTAGTGTGTGTATACAGTATGGTAGACAAACATGTTGATATACCTGTCTATCATATGGATACGTATGTATGTCAAAATATGTATGTATGTATGTATGTATATATATATATATATATATATATATATATATATATATATATATAATATGCATATATGTATACATACATAGAGAGAGAGATGTAGGAATACACAGACAGATGTAGATAGATAGAATATGTACAAACATATATATGTAATACACACATACAGATATAGACATATGTAGATACATATACATAGACAGACCAATCTGACAATCTACAGGTATGACTGTATATGACGACCTCAACACCCCCTGTCCCACCCCCTCTGTCACTCTCACCCCCTCTGTGTCACACCCCCCTCTCCATATCTATAGCAATATATGTATGTATATATATATAGAGAGAGAGAGAGAGAGAGAGATGTATATATATTCTGAGTGAGGCACATGTGTACAGATGTATTGCAACAGGTGCCTGGTGACAAAGGCATGGAGTGAACACCAGTATCAAAACTGGAGTACCATACCCCATTTCAAATCACCTACACCAGTAACCACCAGATATGTGATTGGCTACCCACCACTGCATGTGTCAGGGGTGAACAAGGTCATAAATGTGTACAATAGTCCTCCAATGATATTCACAGTGGCACACTATTCCTGGAATACCTGCACATGGTATGTGTCAGCAGACATGGTGTGTCAGCTACGGACATGTAGGTCAGTGTACCCCTCCACACCACATAATGGCTGCCATGGTATGTACCTCGCATGACAGCTACAGATATGGAGAAGGACACAGTGACATGTACAACACTGTGACAATGCACTCAAATACATTACCAATGCACAGTGACTGACAACACCACAGAGTACACACATACTACCCACATAGAGGTTACCACTCCTAGATTTACATACGTAAGTCACACCCATAACAGATGTCCAACAACCATAGTAACACCTCACACCATCCACAACCTAAATGACTGCTGTGTGTCATCCATGCCACTACAATAGAGAGCACATGTGGAGGTAAAGGTTCCTACCCACAGATAAGACATACCCTGCAATAAACCACACAGTGTTAAGAAGCAAGACTCCCCATGAGTACATGTCAACATACCCCTGCTGAATGTTAGTCAGATAGGTAATATGCCATATGAGTCACCCTGTGTAACTGTGTGACAGCAGCAGGTACCATCACACCACATGTGTCACAATGGTCAGGGTAGCAGAACAGTATGCTGCTGTAGTCACAGGGGCAATAGCATATTGTATAGTATTGTATTGTAATGTATTGTATTGTGTTGTATTGTATTGGTATGTTGAGGTGCCTCCTTCATGGAGTGGAACCACTGCTGCTGTGCGCCAGTGTACAGGTACATATCCTGTAGTCAGGCTAGTGTTACATAGCACTTCTATATGTGTGTTTAGCTCCTGTCAGAGTTCATGTAGCATGCAACCGGGAATACCATCAGGTCCCACTCATGTTGTGTATTCTGCTTTCCTGAGGGCGGCTCTCACCTGGACATCTGTGATGACAGGGAGGTTACAGTCAGCTGGGATAACTATGTCATATTTTGGGGAAGAGGGAGGGGTGACACCTGCACTGAACCTGTCTGCCACAATGTTGTCAATATCTGTGTTTTCAGTGAATTATTTGTTGTTGTGTACTAACTATGAGCATAGAGGAGGGATTCTGACCAGGTTGCTAACATAACTGAAGAAGGCCTTCTGGTTATCTGTAGTGTCCCTCTTGATTTCCCTCTCAAAGTTGCCCATGGATGTTTGTATGAGGAAAAATAGATCCTTACTAGTTCTGCTCAGACATGCCTTCCCTTTATGGACTTATGCTATGTCTTGCAGTAGCTTCCATCTTTTGTAATACAATCTGTCTATGGTTGGGGTCCACCAGACAGGATGCTGTCCCTTTGTGGAGAGTGTCTTGGTCATATATGGGATTGCATGATCCATGCATTCTCGTAGATGTCCATAGAAAGCATCTGTGTAGGGGTCAGCATTGTGGGTTGTGGCTTCCACTGGCCCAGTGGGCTGAAAGGATACCATGTCACTGTTACGAAGTGTAAAGTTTGCATCTGCAATGTTATTCACTATAGTCATTTGTGCTGCTGGTGGAGGTGGGATATGTATATCCAGGGCAATTAGTTTGTGGTCAGCTCACAGTAGTTGATGATGTAGGCCATACAGTACCTAGATACAAACCCCCAGAGTGAGGAGGTGCTCTGGACCTGAATCAGTGTTCTGACTGCTGGGGTTTGGTAGTATGTCATATGGAGTGTGCCAGGTACTGTTGCACAGTTGCTGGCTGGGCACTGATACCTGGCCATTTACATGTGTATCCACCAATAGACAGACAGATGCTATATATGTGAGATATGTTGTATCATAACAGTCGAGTAGCATGTGTAGTATGTGTGCCAAATTCTGCTGACATATATTGCTGATATCAGGTTATTTTCTTTTTCAGGTACATGGCTCACCCACGAAATCCAGCTTACTCTGCAGCTGAGGATGAGGAGATACACCAGAGCCTGGTGCGGGATTATGCAATGCTCTTTTCCCGCACCAGCCAGAATCAGCAGGAGAGGGCTGCACTGTGGCAAGACCTGGTCCGTCGGGTAAATGACACAGGCACGCATAATAGGACATATGAGCAGGTACGACATCACTGCAGTGATTTAATCAGAAATGTCCGTCAGCGTGCGTCGTATATCCACAGGCAATAGGTCGCCACAGGTGGTGGGGTGGCTACACATCCCCCACTCACCAGACTAGAGGGACTACTCATGAGTGTAGTGGCTGCAGTCCGCCAGCAACAACAACAGCAGCAGACATGCATTATGATGGAGGCTGGAGCCACGCAGCAGCAAGACTATGAGCGTGCAGGTAATATGCCATATGTATAGTTGACTGTTGTGTACACTGGTAGTTAATGCATGTGTGAGGTGTGTCCTTGGTTTGTAGCTGTCATCATAGTATTTAATGTGCAAGTGTGATATCCTCAATATTAGCAGCTGACCTGTGAAAGGTGACTGTTGTACTACTGACCTGTATCATACTCAGTAACAATGGCACAATTGTGCCCACTGACATCAGTTTCCTCACTTCTGCAGGTCCCTCCGGTGTAACAGCAATGCAGCCTATCCATGCTGGTGAGTGTGTATCAACAATACCTGCAATAGTCTTGATAGTAATAGTAATATTAGGCTCACTTAGTAGTGCTCTTTGTATGCATGCAGGTGTGTCTGTGTCTGTGTGTTGATATCACGCATATTGAGTAGTGTACAAATGTGTGCAACTGTGTGCATGTGTACATGTGCATGTGTGCATGTGTGCACCTGTGCATGTGTGCACGTGCGCATGTGTGCATGTGCGCATGTGTGCATGTGCGCATGCGCACATGCGTGCATGTGTGTATGTGTGCATGTGTGCATGTGTGCACCTGTGCACCTGTGCATGTGTGCACCTGTGCATGTGTGCATGTCTGCATGTGCATGTGCGCATGTGTGCATGTGTGCATTTGTGCATGTGCGCATGTGTGCATGTCTGGACCTGTGGATGTGTGCATCACTGGTAATATTGTGTAGACATTGTAAACTGTGTTTCCTGTTTCCCTCCCACAGGTTCTGGTGCTGCTCTGGTGTCATGCAGCAGGGAACCTGAATCAGGTGCCATGGGTACTGATAATGATGACATCTGTGTAATGGCACAGGAAGGTATGCCAGGGTCCATCATTGGTCAGCCGATTGACAGTACACAGCTGTCAACCCCATCAATGCGCACAGTTATCCTGCCAATACACCCTTTGTCACCAATGTCCCTAGGTGATGGACAGCATACAGTGGGCATTGACCAGGTAATGTGGTATCTGTGGCACATGCCTCCCCACACAGCAGCCATGGGCATGGCCCTGAGATGGTACCACACAGACAGATGTCCAGGGGTTCTCGTGGGAGCATCTGTGGGCGTACTGCCCCTGTCAGACGTGCCCACAGAGGTCTTACAACCTCAGCTATGTTTCGGGCTGTCATGCAGGCACAGTCACGTATGGAACAGTACACCAGACAGGGTCTGAGGGAGCTGACAGCATGTCGCACAGCCATGACTGACAGTATGCGTGACATTGCGGCTGCCATCCGTAATTTCACCGATGTCATAGACAGAAGTTGTGGGGACATATTAGACCGGTTCCACAACTACATGTCCATGAGCCAGGGCGATGGTGGATGGTTGAGGCATCGATGTGGTCGTATGCCAGCAACAGCAGCAGCTGGCAGTCGTCGCAGATGACAACAGGGCTGCGGCCGCCCCCATAGTGCAAGCAGCAGCCCCAGCAATGCTGGGTCTGTGCTGTCATCAGACCGCCCCAGGAGACCATGTGCACGTGGCTCTGGCCAGGCCTGACAGGGATCTGTGTCCAGTCAACGAACACCTGCTTCTGATGACAGTACCCAGTCTGGGTTGGTACTGGATACGGTCCGTAGCACCCCTGCAAGGCACAGGTACCGTGTCCATGGCCAGAGACACTGATCTGTATGACCTGGCAGGTACAGTCTGTGGCTGTCCACAAACACCAGTATATGGCAGCCATGAGGTGGAACTGTGTGCATCCATATACACATGCGAATTGACAACACCTAGGGCTACCGCATACATGCACATACTGCATCAACATTGCCCCACCTTGTACTGCTGTCCCTCACCAACACACATACACATACACATACATGTCAATCGGTGGTATCGGTGGCTGACTCAGGCATACCAAGTTCACACCCTGTGCATATGATGAGACTGTGCCACCTCCTGCAATCTGTAACATCAGTGCAGGTACAGGTTAACATGTTGCTGATGCACAGGGTGACTACATAGACATGTAGTAATAGTATCATGTTGTTAACAGTACAATGTGCTGAAATAACTGTGGGTATATCACAGCATGCCTGATGCAGTAAGGGTATGATTGTCATGTACTGTTGTCTACACCCATGGTAAGTACCATAGTGTATCATCTGCACATGTTGGCATACTGGTGGTAAGGATGTCAACAGAAGGCTACATACATAGGTAGCACAGGGGATAAGGTAATGAAAGTATTAATACACAATGATGGACATGTAAACTGCAAGTGGCATGTTGCCCACACTGGACACTGCAATGCGGATGTTTGAGGATGTTGATATGTGTGCAGTACTACACGACTGGTACAGGACACACAGGAGCACCCTAGCACTGCAAGCTCACATCTCATACCATGCTAGACAGCCCCAACACACAAAACTAACTGTCACAGGAGGGAGAGTCCCCATACATGTCAGGGATACTGTGGTGGCAGGCCAGGTAGCATACATCCTACTAAGTATGGAACCACTGAGTGAAGGCTCAGTGTCTGTTATTTCACATGTGTATTACTGCAGGTATGAGCACATGGGTTTCCATCCCATTATTGTACATCCTGACGGTGCATGGTCTGTACACTTGTGTGCTCTGAGACTGGACCCTAGCCTTCTGACCTGTGTATTTCCATGTACATGTGCATAGTGCCTGCATATTTGCAGTGTTACCTACTGGAAGTGGTACAGCTTGTTTGTTGTACAATGGACTACATGCAGCCCTGCTTACTGTAGCTTTGTTTGCATGCATGTTTGCTTGCAATTACCCTGGAATACTGATCCCACCTGCAATGCATAGTTACAGAGCTTCTGTGGACTCCTAGTGATATCTGCATAGCTTACTATATGTATGTCCATGTCTCACTTGACAGAATGTCACTGTTTGTCCTGTTCACATGTACGTTGCCTGTGACACATTGCATATGACTTACCTGGCATTTGTCCACGTGTGCAGTCATATATGCCACTGCTAACTAATCACAGGCACTACACCCTCACATACTCATCTTCTGTTGAACCACCTGCTTCACTAGGGATGGCTTGCACCTGTCACCCCTGGGCTTTGGGATATTGGCAAAGGCTCTTGCTACCCCCATAGTGCCTTTGTTAGGCAAGGCTCAAATGACAAACCCACCTTCATAGGTATCACAATGGATAAGAAACTAAGAGTAATGCTACTCAATGCCAGATGTCTAAACCTCAAGATGCATGCACTCGAAACTCTCCTTAGCATGGAGAACATCGATATCTGTGCAGTAACAGATACCTGGTTCAGGGCTACTGAGAGCACCCCAGCACTACCAGGTTATACCTCATACCATGCTTTTCAGCCCCAAAACTTGGACCGAACCACAAAGGAGGGGAGTATTGATATTCATCAAAGATACCCACACCTCCAGGTTGGTGGCAAAGCACCAAGCATCAGAGACTATCCATGTGCAACTAACAATGGGTAAAACTGCCTTCCAGGTTATAGCCTGCTACAGACCACCCTCCCAAACCCAAGAACCACACTCAGCCTTCCTGAGAACAGTGGAAAATATGAAGGTCTCTCCAAACACCATTATATTGGGCGACTTCGACTACCCAAACATAGACTGGGAGCATGACTCTAGCTGCAACACCCTAGCCCAAAGATTCCTAGAATATATGAACTCAAATGCTATGGAACAACGTGTTACCACTCCCACAAGAAGGGAAAACATACTGTACCTGATCATCACCAACATGGGGACGCTATGCTCCAGACCAGAAGTGTATCCCTCACTGGTAAGATCAGACCATAAACTAATCTCACTGGATATTCACATCCCGACCCCACACCTGCCCAGAAAACCACAGTGAACAGCTTCTCTAAAGCAAATTCACACTCCTCAAAACTGAGGTGGAAACCTTCAAAGCCCCTGGGCCTGTGGAAAATATGGACCAGACCGCAGATCCCTCTATAAACGCATTCTATGGACACCTTCAGGAATGCATGGATCATGCGATCCTGAATAAAACCAAGACCCAATCCTCCAAAGGCAGACGCCCTGTCTGGTGGACCACAGCCATAAACAAACTATACAATAAAAGGAGGAAGCTACTAAATGATACAGCAAAATCCCAAAAATGGAAGGCATCACTGATCAATATTAGCAAAAAACTACGGGCACTCATAAGATTGTCTAAGGCCAGCTTCAAGAGAAAATTGGACAGGACACTAAGCATCATCACAAGTCTTTCGTTAGTTATGTTAGGAACCTGGGTGGTAATTCCCAGATATGCTCAGAGGTAGTCCAAAATGTCAATAGAAACACCAAACCCACAGACACTGCCAACATTCTAGCTGACAGGTTCAGCGCAAACTTCTCCACCCCCTCCACACCGAAAGGGCAAATATTTATCCCAGCAGAGTGCTGCCCCCCTGACATCTCAGATGTTCAGGTAAGAGCCGCCCTCTCCAAAGCAATAAACACTGCATTAATGGGACCAGACAGTGTCCCGGGCTGTGTCCTACATGAACTCCAAGAAGAGCTACACCCAAACATAAAACTACTGTTCAGCCTTACTACAGGATATGTGGCCAAAGAGTGGCATACAGCAACAGTGGTCCCTCTACAGAAAGGTGGTGCCTCAACGGATCCTGGACACTATTGCCCCATAAGCCTGACTAGCTTGGTCTGCAAAGCTATGGAAAGGATCATCATGGACCTCATAAATAAAGATATTGGGGACCTACGGACACTGGATCATACCCAGTTTGGCTTTGTTAAGTGCAGATCCTGCCTCTCAAACCTGGTTGATTTCTTTGAAACAGTCACCAAGGCCATTGACGAGGAGAAGGTGGTCCACACAGCCTACCTGGACCTCGCAAAAGCCTTCAATACAATACCCCACTCTGGGATTCTAGAGAAGCTCACCAGCTTAAATATAAACCCCTATGTCACTAGATGGATTGCACACTGACTCAAGGACAGAACCCACATGGTTAGAATTGCTGGAGCCATGCCAGACTCCAAACCCGTTACAAGTGGTGTCCCACAAGGCTCAGTCCTGGGACCTCTCTTGTTCAGTATATATTTATCGGAGGTACAGGCCAACACAGAAGGACTGTGGCTGACCAAATTCGCAGATGACTGCAAACTGGCCACGATAATCGACTCTCCAGCCAACACAAGCATCCTCCAAAAGAGCCTCATAGAAACAGACAACTTGTGCCAGAGCCATGGCCTCAAGCTGAATGCCAAAAAGTGTATAGTCATCCCCTTTGGCAAAAACAAAATGCCCACAAAGTACCACATAGATGGTAATCCATTAAGTACAGAAGAAGTAATTAGGGACCTGGGGACCCAAGTTGATAGCAATCTCTCATTTGACAACCACGTGGCCAAAGTGGTTAGAAAAACATTTTATATAGCCCACCTCATCATGAAGGGATTCACATCTAGATCAGGGGAGGACATCGTGCCTCTTTACTCATCCCTCATCAGGCCCATAATTGAGTACAATGCCCCTGTTGTGATGTACCTTACCAGACACCTGCAGCAACTGGAAAGACCCGAAAAGTACCTCACCAAGAGGATCAAAGTGCTCAAACAGATGCCATATACTGATCGGTTAAAGAAACACCAGCTCTACTCAGTGGCATACCGTCTGTTCAGAGGCGATCTGTGCCTGATGTATAAAGCCATGTCAAACCCGGAATTAATGGGCATGCTGCACCTCAGAATATCCAAATCCCATCGAGCTACACGCTCGAGAGACTTGAACCTCAGCACTGAAATAAATAGGACATGCTGGAGGGACAGATTCATAACCCAGAGGCTCCCTTCACTCTGGAATAAAATCCCTTCACTTCTGTGTCACTGTTAGACAGAGGCACAGTATACAAACCTCGAAAAAGGGCATAGCAAGATAAATTTACAATGGATAGTGACAGCCAAACACATTCTGGCTAGGTTTATAAATGCCCTAGGGCAGATAGCCTAGTATGAACCTATGAACCTATGAACCTATGTACCTTGTTCCCCATTGGCCCTATGTGCTGTTAATCACCATGGCAATCACAATACTATGGTAGCATGTGCAAAGGTCAGTTGTCAGTCACCTCTATGGTACAGTTGTGGAATATGTGGGTCATGTGGCAATGTCACAGCTGCCACATGTACACAGTCAACCCTCTCCCCTACACATGGACGTAAAACACATGTATGAGATGGAACCACATAGCCAAACTGGGGACTAAGCACTCTGAACCCAGTACTGGCATAACCTGTCAGGTGGCATGAAATACTACAGTGACTACAATACCAGTCTGATGTAGACCTACACTGACAGCAATACAAGCACGTGAACACACTGGGCCATTCGTGAAGCCTAACAATAACATCCTGCCTGAGTGGCAGACACCTCTGCAGCTGACATCCAGGCATGCATTATGCCAGAAGACATCATGCATAACACATAGCACACAAATCCTGTGTGCCAAACAGTCACAGCCTGTACGGCTAGACAACACACCTGCTACAGTTGTGTTAGGTACCTTTATTGTCCGGTACAGTGAGGTCATGCTCACCAGGTTGGACAAGGTGAAGGTCATAGTGATATGCCCGTGGGGCACTATGGTCCACCACATAACACAAGCATACAGGTCAGTCAGAGGCATGGACACATATGACTCAGTCATTGTCCATGCCACTATGGCTGACCTGTGATGTACCTCCCTGGACTACATTATAGGGAACATGGAAGGGCTCTCTGAGCATGTGGCACAGGTTGGTATGACCCTAACCTTGGTTGGCATCATACCCTCATCAGGAATGCTGACATATTACTGAATGCTGATGAATTACTGTAGCTACAACACCCTAGCTGAAAGGTTCCTAGCATGTAGTCACTGCATTGCTATGGAACAACTTGTTACCACTCCCACAACAGGTGAAAACATGCAGCACTTGTTCATCAATAACATGTAGACTATATGCACCAGACCAGATGTGTATCCCTCGCTGCTAGGTTGATACCATCTACATATCACACTGTGTATACACATACCACATGCAGCACCCACACAGAAGACCACAGTCATAATGTTATCCAGTGCAAATACCATGTATTCACATGTGGCAGACGTCAGACATGGTAACTATTGAAGGTCACAGGTACATATGTGTATTTGACACACACATACATCATCTGTGTCCATTGCCATTACTGGTTTAATCAATGTCATGCATTATTGTGAACAACAACCCACACACATGGGTATTCTGTGTGACAAAAACACACGTGGCATGTCTGGAATCCAATGTCATAACTAACTGTGCTATGACAGTAGTGAGAGACGCAGTAGCAGAGCGTGCTATTTGCATTACTGGGAGATTTGTCCTCTTTCGCTGTACTTGTAGGGTGCTGACATCATCTCTGTGTAGAGATTGGAGTATGCAGCAGCTGGTGTGTTGTACTGGTTAGCAAAAGGGTCAGTTCTCTAACACATGTAATTGCACACACACTACTTTCACTCTCTCCCACACACACTTGTTATCTGCAGGATTCAAACCCCTACCTAACTATGTTATGACACTCGAGATGGACGCATTAGCAGAGCACGCTATTCGCATTACTGGGAGGTTTCCCTTCTCCTGCTGTACTTATAGGGTGCTGACATCATCAGTGTTTAGAAAGGGGAATGTGCATCCTGTAGTATGTTTTCCCAGTTGCCAAAAGGGACATTTCCCTCACACAGACTTTCACACACACCCACAACCCACACACACACACACACACACACACACACACACTGAGCATTTGCAGGATTCAAACCCCTACCTAACTATATTATGACACTTGAGGGAGACGCATTAGCAGAGAACGCTATCCGAATTACTGGGCATCTGTTCTGCACATGCAGTATTTATAGGGTGCTGACATCATTATTTCTACAGAGGTATGTACATCTAGTACTACCTGTCAGGTGGGGGATAGCATATATATGCATTTGCAGCCACCTACATCAGGGTCAGATATGCACATCACACTGAAAGGTTATGTTTTATACCATGCTTCGTGACGACAGGACCTGTAACACACAACACAACCAGTCCTGACCACCCCTCCCACATCCAGGACACACACTTTGCTTCCCTGGGAACAGTGCCAAGATATGCAGGTGTTCACATACACCATTCCAGTTGTTAACATCAGGTACAGGCATATTGTGTGTGGGAACTACTCAGGCCTCTACAACATTACCCTACAGCCAGTACAATTTGTGAGTCCATGTGCTATGGCAGAACCACTCACCACAGCCACAAGGGGGAATACATATTGCACCTGACCATTTACAACATGGGTACTCACTGTTCCACACCAGAGGTAGACCACCATTGTTGATATCTGACTATACCCACCTTTCCCTGGCCATCCATATCCCATCCCCACCCCCAGGCAAGGTTGTCACTGCAAACAAACTGTATTTATCAAAAGCAGACTTTACACTTGTGAAGATTGGGGTTGAAGACTTCAAAGGACCCATGTTGGGGGAGTATACAGGCCACTCTGCATAATCCTTGACAATTGCATTCAATGAGCATGTGGAAGGTTTGCATTGATCATGCTATCCCAAATATACCCATGACTGCTCCACAACAGGACACCTGTCAGATGTACACCAGCCATATATGAGCTGTCCAACAGACAGAGTGCGCTAATACATTGCAGAGCAGTAGCCCACAGAGGGAGGACATCTCTGAACAGTACCGGCACGACACTTCAATCCCTCATAATCATCACGACACAGTGTTGACAGTGAAATTGTCCAGACAATGCAGATAAGGCTCCCCTCAGTCTGTTATTGATGCCCACTTACTGTTAGAGGTCCTCAGCAACCCTCTTCCAGCACACACCAACAACATGGCTGTGGCTTAGCAAATTCAAACCCTGGGATCTCCACTGTGTCCCTGCTTGACAGAGGCACAGCACACTAGCCTTACACGGTGCCTTATGTGACCTACTTTACAGTGGCACAGTAGCCTACTGTACTGGGGAGGCAGACGCCAAGCACACTCTGGCTAAGCTGTCATTCCTTAGGGCAGACAGCCTAGTGTTGACCTCTACACGCATATGTTTAATTGTCAGATGCACATTATTTGTTGCTGATAGACTGTTTGCAGGTCTTTATTTCCATAGCATTCCCTGTTTGTATGAGCAACTTGTGTATCTGTGGAAGATGTTTGCATATGGGAGGGATCCACTATATCACGTATGTCTCTGTAGTCATTTAACTGTGTGCACTGGGCAGATTGCTGTAATGTGGTTGGTTCATGGAATAACACGTATAAATACCAGATATGTGTGGCCAACTGCTAAACTGAGATTTGGCCTAAGTGTGTGAGCATGCCCAGTTCAGCCTTCCCATGGCATGTTGTCTGACATATGTCTCATTTATCAAAGTGTGCGAGCATGCCCAGTGTGAGCTTTCCATATGTTGAACTCTGCAGCCCACCACATTTGTGGATGAGTGTGAACTTCAACAAATATCTCCCGTTTATGGTTGTGTGTTGTGTGTCATGTTGTGTAGTTACTGTCCAACTGCTTTGTGTGTGAACACAACAGAGATTATACTGTGCCTGCAGGGTTTGCATGGGATACTTTGCATACAGTTGTCAACATCCTTTCATACTGACCTAACACTGTAGTACCGTATAGTGTACTGGTTCAGTACTTTCACTGTGGTGGACAGTATCCTGGGCTTTAGTCCTATCTCTGCTTTACAGTTCCATAGTGAGCACAACAGCCTGGTTATGGGCCAGTTGTGCAGATCTGACCATGTTGCATTATGTTCAGATATGAACTACTTAAACCAGGCTTGTCCAACATTGGTAGTGTATTCCACAACATAGGTGTACATTTGCAAACACTAGCGATGTACCTTAGGCCATTTCTAATGCTAGTCGGAGAGTGTGTTTGTCCTTCGACACACATTGTAAGTGGAGTTTGCCATGACATATGTCATGGTTAGTATACTGTGCCTCCATCTACCTGTGACATAACAGTGATACCCAGGGTAAACCTACCATCTCCCATCCACTCATCAAGATTCCTCTTGAGGAGAATCGATGAGTGACTCTATGGATAACCTGTACTGGGAGTTTACTCATGAGTGGGGTGGCTTCTGTGTTATGGATCATGCAGTACAGCTTGTCCTATGTATGTCAGTGCTGGGGTTCAGGTCTCTCATGTGCATAGCTCACTGCCATTCAGATTCTACAAGGTGCAGCATGTTTATTGATTCCAGCTTGGACATGGCTTTATACATCAGGCACAGCTTGCCTCTGGGTGGGCAGTATGGCAGTGTGTGTAGCTGCAGTTTGTTTAATCAGGCAACACATGGCATCTGTTCAAGCTCTTTGATACTCCTGCTGAGGTACTGTTGGGGACTTTACAATTGATGGAGGTGTCTGCTGGGGTACATCCCACAGGGGCTATTGTAGTCAATTGTAACGCTGATGAAGGATGGCTGCAGAGCCACATTGACCTCCCCTTATCTAGATCTGACAACCTTCATGATTAGGTGGGTATATGGTATGTTTCTGTAAACAGTACAGCCACATGTTTGTCCAATGCAGGATATCTATCACCTTGTGTCCCCAGGTCTCTCATTACATGTTAAGTATGTAATGGGTTAACACCTATGTGGTAATTGGTGAGCACTTACTGTATATTCACGGGGTTGACTATAAACTTTTCTGCAATTAGCTTGCTGACATGGCTATGACACCAGTTGTCTGTTTCTATGTGGCCCTTTTGTGGGATGCTTGTGTCAGCTGGAGGGTCAGATATGGTGGGCAGTTTGTAGTCCTCTGCAAACATGTTCAGACACAGTCCTTCCATGTTGGCCTGTACCTATGTGACATATATACCAAACGAGGGAGGTCCCAGGACCAAGCCTTGTGGGATGCCAGTTATATATGGTTTGTAGTCTGACATGGCTGCAGCATGTCTGAGCATGTCAGTTCTGTCCTTGGTCTGGTTTTCAACCCCTCTACTGACATAAAGGTTTATATTTAAGCTGGTGAGCATATCTATGATGAACACATAGGGTATTGTATGGAAGCCTTTGTAAGGTCCAGCTACGCTGTGTGGACCACATTGCCCTCATCAATGACCTTAATGACTGTTTCAAATGAGTCAAACATGTTTAGGGGCAGGATCTGCACTTAAGAAAGCCACACTGGGTAGTGTCCGGTGTCAGTAGGTCCCCAATATCTTTATGTCTGCGGTACATGCTGATCCTTTCCATAGCTGTGCAGACCAAGCTTCTCAGGATTCTGGGGTGGTAGTTTTCAGTATCCATTCAGGCAACACCTTTGTTGAGAACAACCACTGTTGTTGTACACTGCTCTTTGGGTACATATCCTGTGGTAAGGCTGACATTGAGCAGTAGTGTGATTTGGCATTCCATTCTTCTTGGAGTCCATGTTGGACTCTGCCCAGGACACCATCTCATACCATTGCTGCTGTGTGTTTTGCTTTGTAGATGCTGGCTGTTACCTCAGCATCTGCAATGTCAGGGGGCCAGCAGTCTGCTGGGATAGATATTTTGCATTTGGGGGGGGGGGTTTGCACTGCACCTGTCAGGATGTATGTTGGCAATATGTGTGTGTGTTTGGTATGTTGTTTGTAATATTTGTGTGATTCAGAGCATATCTGTGAATTCCCAACACGGTTCCTACCATCAGTTGAGGAAGCCTTGGGATTATCCTTAGTGTCCTGTACAATTTGTATCTTCATGGGTTCATAGGTTCATACTTGGCTATCCACCCTAGGGCATTTGTAAGCCTAGCCAGAGTGTGTGTGGCTTTCGCCACCCCTTGCTATGTGAATATTATGGCCATTTATTATTTGCTTTGCTGTGCCTCTGTCTGGACATGACACAGTGAAGACCCCCAGTGTAAATCTACGATCATCCATCCACTTGGCAAGATTCCTTTTGAAGAGTGTCAGTGAGGGGCTCTGCCTAACATGGAGTGGGATTCTGTTCCAGGGTGTGGGGAGCCTCTGGGTTATGTATCTGTCCCTCCATCACATCCTATTTCATTATGTGTTGAGGTTGACATCTCTCACTCTCATAGCTCCAATGGCTTTGAGTTTTCTGGGGTGGAGCATGTCCATTACTCCTGTGTTGGACATGGCCTTGTACAACATACATACAATACCTCTGTGTAGGCAGTATGTGACTGCATTCAGCTGGGGTGTCTACAGCCAGGCAGCATATGACATATATTTGAGACCTTTTATCCTCTTGGTGAGGTACCTTTGAGGTCTTTCTAACTGCTGCAGGTGACAGGTAAGATACATCCCAAATGAGGCATTGTACTAGATTATGGGTCTGATAAGAGAACAGTATAGGGGCACAATGACCTCTGTTGATGTTGATGTGAATCCTTTCATGATACAGTGTCCAATATAGACAGTCTTCCTAGCCACATTGGCAATGTGAGTGTCACATAACAGGTTACTGTCCACTTGTGCCCCTAGGTCCCTGATTACTCCTTCCATACATAATGGTTTACCACCTATGTGGTAATTTGTGAGTACCTTGTTTGGTATTTGGTGGGACATTCATACTGTCCAGTGTCTTCAGGATGGCTGGGTGGGGTTCCTGTGTGTGAGAGTGTGGTCTGTAGCATGCTACAGACTGTACAGCAGTCATGCCTACGGTTAGTTACACATGGGTGGACTCCAATGCCTTGTGCATTGTCAGTTACCTGGACGTATGGGTGTCTGTGCTGAATATGGATACTCACCCTCCTTTTATGTTTTGTTCCAGGTTTTGGGGCCATAACATATGATATGTGGTATAACCTGGTAGTGCTGGTGTGCTGTCAGGAGGCTTGCAGCAGGTTTCTGTCACTGCACAGACATCGATGTTCTCCATACTGGAGAGGGCCATGGGAGCATGCATATTGAGGTTTACACATCTGGCATTGGTCAGCATTACCCTTATGTTTCTTTCCACTTATGTTTTGTAGGGTGGTGGGTTAGTCTTTTCAGCCTTGCCTACGAAAGGCTCTATGGAGGTGGCAAAAGCCTTATCCAATATCCAGACGCCCAGGGGTAACAGGTGCAAGCCATCCCTGGAACAGCTGCGTGGCTTGTCAAGCATGACATCCCAAGCAGGCAGACATTGGATCCCCTTGGAATGACACCAGTAATTGTGCCACTTGTTATAACTGATCATTCTGTGTTTGTACTGTGGCATCATTCTTGGTGAGGGTAGGATGCTGCAAATGGTCAGTGTCATACCACCCTGGACTACATAATCGGAGAGCTCATCTATGTCTCTTTTCATGTAGTTCGGGGAGGTACATCTCAGGTCATTCACACCAGCATGGACTATGACTGCATCATATTTCTACTTGCTTTGGGGTGACCTGCATACTTGTGTTATGTGGCGTATTGTAGCAGCCTACAGGCAGCTTACTGTACCCTTTCCCTTGTTCAGTCTGGTGTGCGGGACAGCAGCATCTCTCACTATGGAGTCACCTATTACAACTGTATCAAGCATGTTGTTTCTCCTTCTGGCATGTGACTGTTTGGCATACCAGCTTTGTGTACTATGTGTTGCATGTGCTATGTTTAGAGGTTGTTTGATTGGGTGTCTGCTTCGGAGGCCTCTGTTGGTGTGGTGTGTTTGTAATTCGGGCCTCCGGGAATGTTTTTCTGTGTTTATGTCTTTGGTTTGCCGTTGTGATAGGTCTATGTGGGACTGGGTTTGTGGTGTGTGTGGTTACCTTCTCTTCCTGACTAGTTTTGGGAGTACTGAGTTGAGGGAGCTCAGCCTCCAGTTTGGATAGATGGTTGCATCTCTCACATATATTTGTATTTCTTGGGGGGAGTTGAGGGTTGCCTGTGTACCTGGGGCAGGTGTAACATTGCCTCAAGATTCACAGATTCAACTTGTTGTAGCTGGCCTTAGTGGATTGTATGTGTGGACATATTTTATTGCCATACTACTGATCAGTGATTACTTCTTTTTTTATGTTTGCTCTATCATGTAGTAGCTTCCTGATTCTCTTGCATGGTTTGGTTATGGCTGGTGTCCACCATGCCAGATGCCTGCGTGTGTAGCATTGTGTCTTGTTTTAATTTAGGATTGCATAATCCAAGCATTCCTGGCAGTGTTCATGGAATGCCTGTAAAACAGGTTCTGAGGTGTGGCCCATATTTTGCAACTGCACAGGGCCTTTAATGGATTTCACATCAGTTTGGAGGAGTGCAACTTTTGCTTTACACATGTTTTTCACTGTGGTTTTCTGGCCAGGGACTGTAGTCAGGATGTGTACATCCAGTGTGATTACTCTATGGTCTGGTCTTACCAGTGAGCAATACACTTCTCATCTTACCATCCAGTACCCATGTTGCTGATTATCACATCCAGTATGCTTACCCCTCTTGTGGGAGTGGTATGTTGTTCCTGGGCATTTTGGTTTATGGATTCTATGAACTTTTGTCCTACAGTGTTGGAGCAAGTATAATACTCCCAGTCTATGTCTGGGTATTTTCAGTCACCCAGTATAATGTGGTTTGGAGGACTTGATATATTCATGTATTCTAACATAGGCCAGGTGCAGTTCCTGGTGTTGGGATGATAGTCTGTAGTAGGCTATAAACTGGGTGGCAGTTTTAGCCACTGTTACTTGACCATGGCTAGTCCATGCTGCTTCTTGTTGTGGTACCAACATGGGGGTGTGGTTATCCTTGACAATTATTGCTAGTCACCCTCCTTTTGTAGCTTGTTCCATGTTTTGAGGCTGTACAGCACAGTATGAGGTGTAACCTGGTAGTGTTAGGGTGCTGTTGTGAGCCTTGACCCAGTTTTCTGTTACAGCACAGATATCAGCATTCTCTATACTGGGTGAGTTTAGACTGCATGCATCTTGCTGTTTAGACTTCTGGCATTGGGTAGCATTACATCTAGGTTCTTATCCCTTCTGATATCTATGGAGGTAGGTTTGTGTTTTGAGCCTTACCTATTCAGGGCACGCTGTGGGTAACAACAGCCTTTGCCAGTATCCATACGGCCTGCACTGATAGGTGCACGCCAGTCCTAGCAGGTGGAGCATTATGTCATGATCAGCATGTCATCCCAGGCTGGCACACATTGGATCCCCTTTGACTAACTGCAATACTTCAGCCAATTATTGCAATTGATCATCTCATTGTCATATTGTGGCATGATGCTTGGTGAGGGTAGGATGTTAGTCACGGTCCTCAGGTGTGCATATAGTACATGGTGTTACATTACTTAACACATGGCATTCATGCCTCAGGTGGTGCTGCAGGGCTGCCTCTGTCAGATGCACATATTACACTCCCTGTATATGTTTGTGAGCAGTTCATGTCATTTTAGGCATCCCTGTTATTATTTGAGTGAGTCAGAGGGGGTATCATTCCCAGGGTTCCTACTGAGCCAGTCTATGTGCTATACATTGCCTCTTTGCCAAGGCCAGGGCATACTGGGCATGCCTCCTTCTGCCTACTGGGGCAGGCTCAGGTTGTTCCTCCTCCGAGTCATGCTCTGCCTGTGATGGCCTTGGCAATGGTGGGGGGGGCTGTTTGACCCAGCCCTATGCTGGTCCTGCTGCAGCTGTTTTCGCAAGATCATATTATGTAGCATAGCACATACCATGACAATTTGGGTACATGTAGTTGGTGTGTACTGATGTGTCCAGACACCGGAACCATGACTTGAGCAGCCCAAACACATGCTCTATTACATTACGTGTTTGTGCGTGTGCCACATTATGGCGTTCCTGTTCAGGTGTGTGTGCGTTTCTGATGGGTGTCATCAGCCACGGCTCCAGTGCATAACCTGCATCCCCCACTAGGTGTCCATGTGGGATGTCCCCATTGGCAAATGTCTGGTACAGCTGCGTCAAATGCCAGATGTGGGAATCATGGTAGCTCCCAGGGCAGCCAGCACACACATTCATTATTATGCCCTGGGCATCACACACGGCCTGGCAGTTGATGGAGGGGAAGCCCTTGCGGTTAATGTAGGCCCTACCCCGCTCACCAGCTGGTGCTTTGATGCGTATGTGCGTACAGTCTTTTGCACCCACTACCTCAGGGTATTCCGCTATTTGCTGGAAGAGATGCATATTGCTGGCCAATACCTCACGGGCATTGGGGAAATATACCTGATCACCGACATGTGCTGACATGGCATCCAGGAAATGGTGCAGTACCCTGGAAGCTGATGCCTGTGATATCCCCATCATATCACCAGTTGGTCTCTGGAAGGTACCTGTTGCTAGTATTCTTAGGCCAACACATACCTTGGTTTCCACTGGGATGGGTTCCCCACTGTTGGTTCTGTGTGTGAGGCGTGGCCTGCACAGCTCCACTATTTGCTGCAGGAGCTCTCTGTTCACTCTATAGCGCTCTACTATCTCCAGCTCATGTAACCTGTGGTAGGTGACCCTGGGCCTGTGCACTCTTCTCTGTCTCCTCACTGTGGGTTGTCTGGCACCATCTGCATTGTCACCACCCTCAGCAAGTCGCCTATGACTCATTATGATAGCTATGGCAGCCCCTAACATTTCTGATCTGAGTTCAGCTTTTTCAGTTTTCACTTCTAATAGCTTACTCCTGTCTTGCAGTGTCTCTTGAGAGAAACATCTTGCACTGCTGTTTGCAGAGTTTTAAGTGCTTGGCTGAGCTACTATTCTGCCTGTGTAATTGCCTGCTTCTAATTGTTTTCACCTGCTACCTCCAACAGTATTCCCTGCTAGCTTCCTACTAATTCTGTTGCTTCCTTTTTCCTTTCTGTTTCCTCAGGGGGGAGCAGCGTGCATACTAGCAGAAACACTCTCACAGTGGCTTACACACGCGCACACATGCTTACACGGTTCAGAATCTGCTTATTCGGGTTAAAACGCATGCACACATGTGCAAACAGTGTTAAACATCTCCCAACATGCTCCCACATGCTCAGTCTGCCTTACACGTGCGCACACTGTCTTACTCGTGCTTCATGGCGTGCACATGTGCGCATGTATGCCCAGCAAGAAACTTTGGTGTAGGCAACAGTGTACTCCTTCCATTTCTTGACTTTCCCATGCTTATGTTGTGGCACTCCTCTTTCCATGATATGTGTCTGACATCTGTCATGTAACTCTGACCTCCAATGAACTTTATTTCTTTCTGCCATTCCCCCCTGTGATGTCACATCTCCTACTCTATTCCTCCCCCTTATGTATCTCTTACACTATTCAGAATGTGCTCATTTGCTATGTGACAGTGGAATTCAGTATCATAACAATCATTTGCATCAGATTGCCTACTATTGCTTAGTTACATCTCTTAGACTCAGCTTTCCCCCTTAGCAACCACTAAACAGTGGCCATGTTGTTTTTGGTCTGCTAGTCCCTGCATTGTAAATCCATGTATTGCATAAAACCCACATTTGTGGGTTTATAACCTTCGTTTTTATGTTTTATATAGCGCAGCCCGTTTTGCGCGGGGCTGCGCTGCGTTTAAACACTGGCGATCGCCGAAAAAAAAAAAAGTATTTATTTTTCATATTTGCATTGGGGTACCTTGCCAGTGGCCACATATTTGGCCATTGGCATGCTGCCTGACACATATGCACCCTTTATTTGGAGCTGACATGGCTCCGTTGTGGTTTTTGCAGAAACGTACTCAGTTGTCAACTGAGTACATTTCTGCAGCTAAAACGGCTCTTACACAGGCTGCTTTGGGCTTCCTGGATTGCTAATCAACCTCATTTGCATGCTATTCGGCTGCAAGTGAGGTGATTAGCTTATCCATGCCCACTCCGTGTAAGAAACATTTTAGCTGGTCTCTTACACGGACTTTGGGCTGTTCCTGGATCGCGAAGGCTGCATGGAGTCTTACACTACTCTTAGACTCCGTGCAAGCCTTCGTGAATCCTGCCCACTATTTGCAGAAGATTTATGCATAAATAAATATAGCATTTAATAACAAGACATTTTCACTTCATTTCTGGGCATTGATTCAGTAAGAAAACATTTCAAATTTTCTAACATTTCAAATGCAAAGACATCAAATATACTTTTCAATTCACTGAAATACATTACAGAAACACTTTATTACACTAGCAGCCTGTTCAATTAATTCAGTTCAAAATGAATTAACAAATTTAAGTCCTTAAAGCAGTTTATCTAGCTGACTTTCAAAGTAATATTTCAAAAGAACCAATGTGTAAGAGTTTTCACCATAACAGTGAATTCTTGAACAGCAGGACTACTACTGCGCTATAATTCATTGTACATCCATAATCAAAGCTAAGTAACTCAATTTCTTTTTTCTCAGAAGCTCTTTTTTCTTTGAATAGCTTTGTTCTATATTTTTGACAAAAGTGACAGCACTTTGTAACAGGGCACAGTTCTCACCTATCCCAAATGCTGCATGGTACTAGAAATAAATGCACCATAACTTATTCTTAGCTTAAATTCTAACACATCTCATTTGTAGCAAAAAAAAACTAATGGTTTGCACCTGTCCCCTCTAGGGTTTTGTATATTGGCTAAAATGTTATCCAGCCCATAGTGTTTTTTAGGCAATGCCAACTGGATCCAACTAACGTCATACCAAATAAACTAAGGAGAATACAAAGGTACTACTGATCAGTGCTAGGAGCCTAAACAAAAAACTCTCAATGCAAGCCCTTCTCACTTTGGAGAGGATAGACATCTGTGTAGTGACTGCGATGGGGTTCAGATCTTTGGCGACCACTCCAGTGGTACAGCATGCAAAGGTCATACCAGCTACTGTGCAGTAAGTGGAAAAAGGTGAAGGTGTCTTACTCTTCATCCAGAAAAGCCTTGCATGAAGACTGGTAAAGCAGCATGATGCCATTGGATCATTCATGTCCAATTCACCATCAGCAAGTTTCCCTACCATATCCTGGCGAGCTACAGAACTCACCCAGGAATGTCAAATCACATAGTTAAATGACCTAAGGTCACTTAGCATTGAACTCAGTACCACATTCCTAGGTGACTAACTATCCAGCTGGGAAACACATACCATCATTAGTGTGCAAGCTCAGACTTTGTCAGTACAAATGCTGTAGAACAACTAGTCACAGTGCCTAGGAGGAGAGGTAACATCCACGATCTTGTCCTTACTAATATGTGTGAATTATACTCCATCCCTAGGGTAACATCCTCCCTCATCAGGTCTAACCACACAGCTGTCTTCCTTGAAATAAAATTAAAACCTGACACCTCCCTGGATCCTGATACTTTTAGAAACTTCTCCATGGCAAACTTCCTACTTTTACATGTTATCCTGGCTACTTTTAAATCACATCAAACACGGTACCCTCTGCTGTATGTTTGGAAAGATACATTGCCAACTTATACCATCATGTATATCACTGCACAAAAGCAGCTTTACCCAAAAGAAGCAAGTGCAGGGTAAACCTTAAAACTGCCCTAGTAGAATCACAACACAACTAAGCTTTATAACAAAAGGAAAAAATTACAGCCAAGAATAAGAAGTGCAATACAAAACAGAAAAGAAATTTGAACATTGAATGAAACAAGCAACCTATATAAAACTACCTAGGCCAAGTTTGAGAAAAATAGCTATGTTGGTAAAGGACAACCACAAGGCCATCTTCAACTATATCTGTGATCTCAAGGGTATTAAACAGCAGTGTGTTCTGCAGATTGTAAACAGCACCACCCATACTGAAGCTGTAAATATAGTAAACCTACTGGCTAAGTTCAGCTCGAACTACACCCTTCCCTCACCCTCTGTAATCTCAAAAGAAATATTAGAAACCAATAAACACCCAGCTATCATGTAGGACTAAATCCTGTGGGTGTTTTCAGATACCAAAAATACAACATCTATGGCCCTTGACAACATCCCAGGATGCATCTTGAATAGCATGAAGCATGATATTTCTATACCACTATGAATGCTGTTCAACCTCAGCATCCAAACTTGTTTTGTACCAAGTGAATGGAGAACAGCATTAGCCATATCTCTGCACTAGGGAAGGCCATTCACCAGGCCTAGCAAATGCCATCCCATAAGTCTGACCAGGCTCATATGTAAAACCATGATAAGACTTATTATAGAACTAATCAATATAGACATAGGAAACCTTCAAACTTTGGACTTATCCCAGTTTTGTTTTGTCAGAGACATGTCATGCCTACTCAACTTAGTGGACTTATAAAAAGGACACAAAAGCAATGGATAAAGAGAAGACAGTACACACTACCTATCTGGATTTGGCCAAAGTCTTTGACACAATAATCCACTCAGGCATTGTTGAAAAGCTTGCAAAATTGGGAATAAACCTCTATGTCACTCATTGAATTGCAAACTGGCTCACAGATGCGGAGCAGGAAGTTAACAATGGTTAAGCCACTACTACAAAAATACATCTCACTAGTGTGGTCCCACACAGCTCTGTTCTGGGGCTGTTCCTATTTGGAATCTATTTGTCTAAGGTCAAAGCAAACATCTAGGGTCTACGGTTGATCTCGTCTGCAGATGACTGCAAGCTGGGAGCAGTCAATAAATCCCCCAAAGACATTCTATACTGTGCAGCTTATAAGTAGGTATGTTCTAGGTCCAGAGATGTCATTGTTCCTCTTTAGTTAGCCCTCATTAGGCCTAGCGTTAAGTACAATGCCCCCATCCAGGCATTTGCAACAATTAGAGTGACCACAGAGGTTTCCTACCAAAAGAACACTGGTCCTAAAGCACATGTTTTACATGGACCGTCTCAAAACCCTGTCACTATACTCCATCTCATACAGCATACTAAAAGTTGACTGATGCCTAGATTATAAGACATCTTCAAACCCAATACTTATGGACCCATTCCACATCTGCAAGTCTAACGATACTAGGAATACCCTGTCCAGGGGCATAAACCTCTTCTGCAACATAAACAGAACAGTGTGGGATGACAGCCACATATCACAGAGAATACCACCACTCTGGAAAATACTTCTCTTCCATGTTAAACAAAAATCATCCCTGTTCCTATGCAAACATAATTTAGACCAATGTATCGGAAATAAGAACTTTATCATAGGACTAACACCTGTCCTCCTAATGGATAGGAACAGTGCTTAAATGCACTGCCTTACAGTACAGTTCTCTAATATAATGAAAGTGTGACCCTAACATTTAATACTTTGCAAATGAAAATTATTTAAATAAAATTATGGCAAAGATAGTTAAATACCTATGGCATAACCTAGCTAGGTAGCAAATGGGTAACATGGCTGGACTTAAAATGTCCTACCAGGGATGATAGCCTAGAATTCTCCTATGAGCATACAATAGGGAGGGAATGGATCTGGGCTATACCTGTATCACATTAGTAATGTATGTGATTTAATGAACTGGGAATACACTAGGAAGGGTTTAGAAAAAATATAAGTATAAATCAAGACAAAGGGATGGGTGAAAGTGATATACTAAAATCCCACAGCAATACTATGAGTCAAAGAACAACAGTTAAGTCAAGAGAGCTAAGGATCAGGGCCGAGGTCAGGCAGGGATGCACACTCTCCACATGTCTGTTCTAATTAATAATGAGGGTATTCATATAAAAGGCCAGAGGGAATTTGGAGGAACTGGAAAGGCTGGAGAAGTGGGGGAGTAGACTTGATGAATGCATTATAATATCAGAAGATACAGAAAGGGAAAGAAAGATGATGATGATGATGAATCATCTAGATAGGTTTATTTATTTATTTATTTATTGCTTGCATTTGTTTACCGGGAAGGTGCACTGGGCCAAAAAGTGCTCATTTTCAGTGGAGGCCCAGAGAGAAAAGCTCCACAGAGATACAATATATACAATCTGATAAAGCGCAGTAACAATACAATACATACAATGTGGTAAAACTGAAGATAACAAATATTTATTTTCATTTTATTTTACATTTGTTGACTGGGATAGTCCGACTGGATGCATGTCCATTTTCAGCTGAGGCCCAGGGAGAAAAGCTCCAAGGGTAAGCAGATACAGCATTACATAATACCAGCATTACATATTACAAACAGATTATTTACAGAGATTACATAAGTAAGCAAGTTAAACAAGTTCCACAGGTTAAAGTTAGTCCTGAGCACAAGTCAGGATTAAATTAAATTACACAGTAATTTATCAGATTAAACTGCTAAAGCTCAAGAAACAATGCGATACATACAATTTGATAAGAACACATACAACAATTACTCCAGATTAAGCTGCGTAAGAGTTTTGATAAGCGAAAGAAAAGGAAATGTGCATATGAGTAGATCTAACTACTGACAGTCCAGTATAGTAGTTGGCACAGAAATAGACACTGCAGCTGTGTCAAAAGTATCAATTAAACAATACATTTACCTAAGGGTATAGAAGAGTTTTATCTGTTCAGGAGATAAAGGTGATGGTATGGGAAGATAGGAAGGAAAGGTGGGAGAAGAAGAGGGGAAGAGACAAAAGTCAGGTTATGGATTGTTAGCACAAGGGCATTGCCAGTGGGAGGAGAGATGATGCTTCAAGGATTTTTTAAAGATAGATGCATTGCTAGTAGATCTAAGTGAGGGTGGGAGAGAGATCCATAGTTTAGCAGTGGAAAAGGAGTGGAGCCATTGTCCAGCGGTGAGGTTGGGTTGCTCTACCTGTAGCAGCATTTGGTTTTCTGAGCAGAGAGGCCTATTAGGGTGGTATAGAGTAAAAAGGTTAGAAAGGGTTGGGCAACTGGATGGGTTGTGTATTAGTTTATGGGCTATAATTAGTTGAAAATATGTGAGGTGATGAGGTAGTTCTAGCCATTTCAGTAGTCTAAGAGAGGTGCAGTGGTGAGATAAGTGTTGTCCACTGGTTACAAACTTTGCAATTTTGTTATAGCACAAGTGTAGTTTGGATTTAAGACTGGTCTGAATATTGGTGAAAAGAGGAGTGCCATAGAGAAGAGAGAAGAGCAGGAAAGAGGAGGCAAGGGCTAGTTTGGAAGAGTAGTTGAGGCATGTTTTGTGTCGATATAGCATGCCCAATTACTGGTGTGCTTTTTTAATGTTGTTGTGAATGTACATTTCAAGAGTTAGCTGTTCATCTATGGTGACACCTAGAAGTTTAGCATGTGTGACAACCCCAATATAAGTTTTGTCATGGGAGAGAACAGCAAAGGTGTCTTTGCTTAAGGTGCAGGGCTTCTTAGGGGTGAATGACACTAGTTTAGTTTTTTAGGATTCAATGCTAAATGGTTGTTAGCCATCCATATTTCAGTGGAGCTGAGGGTTGCTTAGGTGAGTTTCTGAAGTTCATATGGGGAGTTGGCAGTACAGATGATAGCAGAGTTATCTGCATATTGGATGACTGTTCCTTGAATGAGACTAGAGTGGAAGTCGTTGATGAAAATGCTGAAAAGTAGTGGGCCTAAGATAGACCCTTGGGGAACACCTGTGGTGCTGTTAAGGAAAGGAGAGAAGGAGTTTTACCATTTTGTAGCTTGTTGCCTGCCTGAGAGGTGGTTGGAAAACCAGTGTAGGGTAGAGGGAGATATACCTATGTTGGATAGTTTTCTAAAAAGGAGTGGGTGAGAGATAGTATCAAAGGCTTTGGAGAGATCGAGAAATAGGGAGGAGGCAAGTTTTCTGGTGTCATGGGCCTGACTGATAGAGTCACAGAAGGAAGTAAGAGCTGTTGTGCTGCTGTGCCCTAGTCTAAAACCATGCTGGGTTGGTGATAGTATGTTGTTGTCAAGTCGGTAGTTAAGGAGTTGTCTGCGGATACATTTTTCGAGGATTTTTGAGATGGGAAAGAATGGTAATGGGTCGAAAGTTGGAGACATCTATGTTGTTTCTGCCTTTGTGGAGTGGGAGGATAAATGCTTTTTTCCAAATGGAA
>NC_056737.1:267058790-267063790 GCF_019279795.1 Protopterus annectens
CTGGATATTTTGAATGGGACAAGGTTATTTGAAGAATATAATGGTGCTGAAAGCAATTTTACCTTGAGAAAGTGTTATGTTGCCTTAAAATGCTTGGTATTACTATTTTGTTTATTAATATTTTTGCGACCAGTTGGCATCATTTTTAAGATCTTCACCTCCCATGTACAAGGTACATGGTTTGATCCTAACCTCTAGCCAATTACTGAATGGCATCTGCATGCTTTCCCTGGGGACTCTGCATGGTTCCTTCCAACTCCCAAAAACATACTGAGCATTTCCATCTCAAACTCACCCAAGAATGTAGATATGTGCAGCAGCACAGACCTTAGATGGTGCCCTGTAGAGGGAAGAGTTGTACAGACCAACCATTTTGGACATCAGTTATGATGCACAGTGTCCTCTAGATAGAAGAACACAGATCACAGGCTGTATGCTGTGGCAGGGCTAGCCACTCAATGGTGTAACAATTATCTTCATGTCATTTGATCACGTTGAATAATGACATAAATCGGCATGGGCATGGGTATTTGCCCATGATAAATGTGTTAAGGACCTGGCCTACTCTGACCTATGCCAGGGACCCATGCCAATGGTGGGAGGGGTGTACGTGTCTCCATTCAACAGTGTGTGCCCACCATAAAGCTCATAAGTACTGGGTCAATAAGCTACTGGCCAGATGGTGTCCAGTTGTACAGCTTGGGCTACTTGGGATAGCTCTGTTGAGTGAAAGCTGGATATAAAACCAATGAACCTGCCAAACATGAACTAAGAATTTCTTCACTCAATGTAAGTTCACTGACAGGATGCAGCTTGAAAGTGGATGACATGATGGTAAGGAGAAGGTTGGACATACTATGTATCTAAGAGATAAGATAGAAGGCCATTGCATCAAAGCCACTTGGCTTGGGGTGCAGAGTCTACTACACAGGAGGAGGAGAACAAGCTGGAAATGGTGTAGAAACTGTGATGAGGGAGAGGCTTCAGAAGACAGTGAGGGATGTCAAAAGAATTAGTGATAGACCCATGGCAATCAGACTGCAGTACAAGGATAGGGCACTATTTATACTCTCGGCCTATATCCCACAGGAGTGGTAATGAAGAAAAGAGGGTATTTGGACAGGAGTTGCAGGGCCTTCTAGCTAAAGCAGGACAATGTGAATTGGTGTTGATAATGGGTGATCAGAATGCACATATTGGGACAGGCAGAACAAGATACGAAGACTGTCTTGGTCCACATTGATGAGGCAACAGGAATAAAGAATGAGAGGTCATTCTAGACTTCTGTTCGTCAAATGTTTTGATGGTGGCAAACACATGCTTCAGTAAGAGACAATCACAAGATTATGCACAACAACTGTCAAAATGCAACTCAGGTACACTTCCTCCTAATAAGTAAGGAACATTGGGGTAGAACCAGTGACTACAAAGTCATCACCAGTGAAACAGTCAGCCCACAGCATAAACCACTGGTTGCCACAATCAGCTACAAGCAGTGGTCAGAGAAGGCTCTAAGGTCAACAAAGACTAGACTAAAGACTTTGAGGCTGACTGGAGCAAAAGAGTTAAAAAAATTAGTTGCTCAGGGCTCTATCACATCAGGAAGAAGAAAAAATAGATGGCATTGAAGAAGAATGTTAGCACCTCAAAACAGCATGTGTGAGCACCGCAGAACAGCTATGTGGCCAAGCCCGCTATGGAAATGATGAAATGCAGGAAATCATCAAAGAAAGGAGGACTGCAGTGAAAACTGGGAGATAGAAAAGACAGACCAGGCTAAGAAGGAATCCTGGTTGGCTAACAAAGAGGCTAAGAGATGAGTTACAATAGCAAATAACAAGGCTTCAGAGGTACTGTATCAGCTTCTTTAAAGTGACTCAGTAGATGGCAAAAAGAAACTATCAGCTTGCAAGGCAAAGGCAGAAAGATGAAGAAGGTAGTCAGACACCCTTTGTAAGGGAAGCCAGTAACAATCTGCTCACCAGCACACAGGAAATCAAAGGCAGATGGAATGAGTACTTCCATCAGCTTCTGAATGAAAAAAGACCCCACAGAAGCTGTACACTCCAAGATACAGCCTACAATGAAAGAATAGGTGGAGCCCACCCCTAGAAGAAGTAAAAAAAACACTTAAGGAAAATTAAGTCAGGGAAAACAGCAGGCTCAGATGAGGAAGAAATGGCTCATGAGGTACTCATTGCAATATGGAGAGAAAGGCGTATCCCAGATGTCTGAAGATTAAGCATACTAGTGCCAGTGTACAAGAACAAGGGGACATCCACAATTGTGGGAGGCTCAGAGGTATCAAACTCTCATCACATTGAATGAAATTTCTGGAGAGGATAACTGACAAAAGTATATGCAAAGCAGAAGAAAGTTAGATGGGAAATGAGCAGTTTGATTTCAGATCAGGACAAAGGGCAGCCAACCCAATGTTTGCAGTGAGACAAATAGTCGAGAAGAAGCTCCAGAAGAGTCCAACTGGACATTCCTAGACATGTAGAAAGCATATGACAAGGTCCAAAGAAGGCTGGTCTGGGCAGTTTAAAGTTACAGAAGCATACAAGGAGAGATTACAGATTACAGAACCAAAGACTAATACTAAATGCCAAGAAATGCAAAACAGAAATATATTAAAGTAAACAAGTACTTTTTTTTGTTCTAAGAAATATAGACAAGAGAAAAATGGCAGGACAAAAGCAAGTTTAATATTCATATGGTGTATTCTTGGTCTGCTGGGGTGGGGGAGGGGTGTAAAAGTGCACTGATTATATTGTATGAAGAATTAGGATATGTTTTCTTTTTTATTTTAACGGGGTGAATGTCTAAATTACTACCTTTGGCTTAAGCTGTAAACAAGTGTTTTTGTAAGCATGTAGGCTTTAAAAATACGACAAAATGATGACTGCCATGAACATGCTAAGCTTCTTGTAATGGCAAAGATATTAGCTTGTTTGTTTTCCACTGGCAAATGTTCATTGGATTTGAGGTGTCTGCAGCTGAGGGCAGCGGCTGATATTTTTTAAATAAGAACTATCTTTATTGAATTATCACTTATGATATAGGAAACCATACATTTGTATAAATAAAAACAAACCATATTGACATAATTTCAGTTGCAAATGTTATTCATAATTTATAATCTATCCAGTCAAACTTTACAAAGCTAATTCAATTATTGCCTACCCTTAAACCTCATTCTTCCACCAAAATACCAAAACATTATTCTACATCCAAACTCTGGATCCTACACAGTTTGGTTTTGTGAAGGGTAGGTCATGCCTGTTCAACTTCTTTGAGTCAGTCACCAGAGCTGTGGATGAAGGCAAGGTGGTTCATACAGCCTACCTTGATCTGGCGAAGGCCTATGATAGCATTCCCCACTCAGGAATCATAAAAACTCACTAAGCTAGGAATCAACCCCTATATCACTAGGTGAGTTGCAAACTGGCTCACAGATAGAACCCACAGTGTGAAAGTAGCTGACTCCAAGTCAGACTGTTGACCAGTCATGAGTGAAGTCCCATAGGGTCCTGGGTCCTCTCCTGTTTGGTATCTACTTCTCTGACACCCAGGCCAACATGATGGGACTCTGGCTGACAAAGTTCACAGACGATTGCAAGTTGCGAGCTACTATTAACTCCCCAAGTGATGATGACATCCTACAGAAAGGCCTCGATGAGACCAACAACTGGTGCCAGAACCATGGCCTTAAGCTCAGTGCCAAATATGTGTCGTCATCCCCCTAGGGAAAACCAGGTTCCCTTGAATTATCACATTCATGGTAGTCCACTGAGGACAGAAGGAGTTATAAGAGATTTAGGAACACAGGTTGACAGTGACCTCTCTTTTGACCACCACATTGCCACTGTGGTCAGAAAGTCCTTCTATGTGGCACATCTCATTACTAAGGGTTTTGCATCCAGGAAGCAAGAGGTCATTGTCTCCCTCTGCTCTTCCCTCATTAGTCCAATCATTGAGTATAATGTCCCATTTGGCATGTACCTCACTAGACACCTGCAGCAACTGAAGAGGCCACAAAAGTACCTCACAAAAAGGATCCTAGACTTTAAACACTTGTCCTATATGGACAGACTCAAAAAACTCCAACTATTCTCTGTCTCATATCGTCTACTTAGAGGCGATCTCTGCTTGACTTACAAAGCCATGTCTGACCCAGCTCTGTTAGAAATGTTACATCTAAAGAAATCCCAATCCCTCCGCACCACACGCTCCAGAGAACTCAACCTCATTACCACAATCACAGAACATGCTGGCGGGACAGGTTCATAACCCAGAGACTGCCCATGCTATGGAACTGACTTCCCATACATGTCAAGCAGAATCACTAGCCCTCTTCAAGAGGAATCCCGGGGATCACTCCAGTCGCTCTACTTGACAGATGCACTAGGAAGTAAGGTCAGGTGGCACGATGCCAGGGTAATTCCATGAGCTAGGCTTGTAAAGGCTCCAGGGCCATTAGCCTAGTACTCACCTATGAACCTATGTATTGTTCCCACAAATCCCATTTTCTATGTAATTTGCTCCTACACTTTTCTAAAGATCCCACTTCCATTTTTTTAATGTCTGCTACTATAATCACTACTTGTAGCACAGTTGGTTTAGAATTTCCATTTTCTAGTAATTACTTTGTTGGCAGCCATCAGAATTAAACTCAGCAGGGGGCGTGGCTAGGATGGTGAGCAATTAACAGCACTAATCATTTGCTCTGCTTATTTTTCAATAACCAAAACTCAAAAAAAAATTTAAAGAAGATGGATATATAATTAAACAGTTTTAAATACGTTTCTTAAAAAAAATACATTTTGAATATTCTGCATTAAATTTTTCTGTTAAAGAAATACTAAGGATCTTGCCTCATAGAAAATGTGCCACTCTAAATCTAATTCTCAATAAAAAGAGAGATTCAGCCTATTCTTAACAACATACATGAACTTTCATTGAAAATGGCTAAGGTTGAGAATAGAACAGATAACATA
>NC_056737.1:267073790-267088790 GCF_019279795.1 Protopterus annectens
ACACAGTTCTAATTCAGCCCACATAACCTTTACAGAGACCATTCGCCACCTCAACAATGAAGGACAACTAGTCTCAGCCATTTTCTTAGATATGTCAAAAGCTTTTGATGCAGTGTCCCATCAGCTGCTCCTCAACAAACTTGCCACTTACAATCTCAATACCACACCTCTAACATGGCTTCACAGTTATCTAGCCGACCGACAACAGGCCACTAAATAGGCAAACAGCCTCTCCCCACTATTACCAGTCACCATGGGGGAACCACAATGCTCAATACTTGGGCCCCTCCTCTTCATAATATTTACCAACAACCTATATACTGCCACCAAACATGCCACCATCATACAATATGCAGATGACTCCTCCCTTATTTGCTCAGTCCACTCCCCACAAGAACTCCAATACAAAATACAATCATTCCAAGACATTGATAAGTACCCCACCAGCCACCAACTTATCCTAAATCAAAATATGACCAAGCTAATAATTTTCTCTAATAAATCTTCCAAACCAAGTACCCAATCCCTCTCCATACTATCTAACAACAGTACAAAAATTTAACCCACCAGTCTGACCAAGCTGCTAGGGATAACCATAGATGACTCACTAAAATTTGATTAACACATCTATCTGACCATCAACAAAATCCACTCTAAACTACGTGCTCTATACAAGGTTAAACCTTACCTTACACAATAAGCTAGACTGGCCACTGCAAGATCCAACTTGCTATCCACCCTCTTATACTGCTCCGAGGTCTTTACTAACCTATCAAAAACTGACCTAAATAAACTACACTCCTGCTATAACAGAATAGCTAAGTGTGTCACCAAACAACCCTACAGAACACACCACTGCACTGCTCTCTGACAGCTCAACTGGCTAGAAATTCTCAACCTATTATTACTAAAACAACTTCCACTTGCCCATAAAATCATATTCAACCCTACTGACTGCTCAACTCTATCAAACCTAGTCCAGCCAAACACAAACTGTAGACTCCTCAGGTCATCCAACAAATGAATGCTAAAAGTAACCCAGTCTCACAACTATTACAGAGACTCCCTGTACTCCCATAAAATAGCCAAAGATTGGAACACCCATCCTCATCAGATAACTAAAAACTCCAACCTGTCCACATTTAAAACTACTCTAAAAGACTATTTAAATGATAATTGGCTATGCCCCTTTATTGCTCCCAACTAATATTCTTCCGATTTTTTCCCACTCATCTCACACATGATAGCCCAAATAGTGCCCATCCCATATAGGGCTATCCCACTATCTGTCTTTTCTTTATTAATCTTTGTTCCTTTAGATGAGCTAACTTGTAAAACTACATGACCAATTTTGGTCTTTCAGAAGTGACTCACCTTAAAGCTATGACTTATGTACCTCATACATATTGTAAAAAAAAAAAAAAGTATTCCTGTATGCCTGAAACATGCATGTTTATATTGTATTTCTGTTGTTATATATTGCTATAATATTTTTGTTAAGCTCATTTACATATTGTTAGCAATGTACTACTAAAATTAAGTTCACTGCTTGTACCTTAATAATGTTCTTTTTGTTGTGGAGCTTTTCTCCCTGTGTCTCTGCCGAAAATTTTTTTCAACCAGTCGGACACTACCCGGTTAACAAATGTGAATAAATAAATTAAATAAATAAATTTTGCTTGTTCATATTTGCATTAATATTTCCAAAACCATGCTACATATAAGATATAAGGTTTCATCTTAAAGCATACATGATGCCAGACACAATTGTATTAATATTTGACCTCTGTCTAATGTAGCTAAAGAGATATTGAATATTATCTGTATACTGTTTATTTGTATTGTAATAATTTTCATATTTCTCTAAGTATCTCAATATTCAGATAACACAGACAGAACGATATAACTTCATATGAAAGTACACAGCTGTATAAAGAAAATTCTGCTGGCAGTATGTGGCTTGCTTGAATAGTTACTGAGATATTGTACAACATTACAAAATTAATATTCACTGGCTTTACTTTGGCTTATAAAATCCAGTTTAAAGCATCTAACTTAATGAATGCCACCAATATAAAGTTTGCGTTAGCATGAATAGCTTGCCATTTACAGTTTTGTAGTAACACGTATGGCTCCAGAGATATGAATATTTGTTTGAACTGTAAGATGATAGCCTAGTTTTTTTTTTAAAGACTCAAGCCACACCCACTGGGAGTTAAAGGTACACAGTCAGAAGGGCTGTAATGGAGGGAATGAGTTAATGGCTTAAACAGTGCACTAAAAATGGGTAGTTTATTTAGGTACCTAAACTTACATAAAGCTCATGTTGTATTTTTACAAGAAACTCATTTAACTAATGATGATATTAGCAGGATGATGATGAACGATTATTCAATCCTAGCTAGTTCTCAATTCAAAGCTAAAAGGAGAGGTACTCTCATTTTATGAAATAATTCAGCTGTAATACCTAAAGTAATTGATACATGTTCAGATAATAATCATATGTTATGTCTTGTTGTAGTTGAAATAAATAAAAATGTTATACTTTTGTAAGCTCTTACTGGATTCCAGGAGTTGGAGCCAAAGTACCAAAAAGTATTTGGACACTGTAATTTATTTTATGAAGGAAAAGTCATTATGGCTGGTGATTGTAATTGTATTTTGTCCATAAAAGATAATACAGCTAACAAGACTAACATTGTCAGCTAAACATTTACTATTGTTTATCAACTATGTGAACTTTAACAATATTTATGATTTAAAAATATCTAACTCTCTTCATTACACTCATTATTCTTATAGTTATGGAACTCAAATTAATATAGATAAGATAATTTACTAATAATTTACTTTCAAAATTAATAAAGTTTCAATAATATCTTGCCTTCTGTCTGACCATAATGCAATTATGTTTAATCTTATGTTAAAATTTAGTAATTTAGTGCATTGTAAGAGACTAACAGCATATATTGTTAAAATTAAAGGTTTTAAGGAGATATATATTTTTAGAAATAAATATGAATGATGACATTTCAAATGTTATCGCATGGGACTCATTGAAAGCTTATCTTGATAGTACAATTACAAATTGGTATAGTTGTAAAAAAAAGGATTGGGATAAGGAACTGAATATTCTACAAGCTAAGACAGATAAGTTAAAGTTAAATGTAAAGTCCAATGATATTTTACACTCAATTAGAATTAAAAAACTTAAACACAAAATATGTTGAAATCTTAAATCATAAGGTATCCATTAATGTAGAAAAAACAAAACTTCAAACTTATTCAACAAATCCCTCAAATGTACATAAACTAGCTGTTAGATCTAGAAAATGAGAAAATTAATCATATTAAAGAAATATCTTATCCAATTGTTAACAGTTATAAAAGAAAGATGGATAGTATGGACACTCTTGAATGCTTTAGAAAATATTGTGAAAATATAAATAATAAAATAATGATTTATTTAATGACAATATAGTAGATACATTTTTAAGGAATAATATATATAAAAACTTAACAAATGAGAACATTAAAAGAATTGATGTATCATTTTCTCTAAAAGAAATTAAATATTAGGTTAATAAAGTGCCTGGGTTAGATGCTATAATTTCAGAGTTACCTAAACTATTGCTGGAAAATGTATTTTTTTTATTTATTTATTTGACATTTGTTAACCGGGTTAGTCCATCTGGACTAGTAGCCCATTTTCAGTGGAAACCCAAGGAGAAAAGCTCCAATAAAAAGAATTTACATTACAAATGTTACTACCAATACAGAGTTTCAATTATAGACAGATTACAGTAGAAGTTTCATGCACAGATAGAGAATTATTTTACATATACATAAGTTGTAGAAATACAGTGAAATAATAGATAAATTCAAGTAATACAGAATAAGTATAGTACAGTAATGCGATTACAAGTAACTAGTTTTTTTTATATATACAGACGTACTGTCATGTATATGTGGTGGAGCAGTAAAACATAAGTGTTAAATCATAGAGAAGGTTTGAATTTAGGGAGGAAAAAAGAAAATAAACATTTGGAGGATAACTAGATAGGAGTCATTTGAACATCTTATTTTTTGTTTACTTTTATTCATAAAAGGTTGAAGGAGAAGTAGATGGGAGTCAGTGGAGAGGGGGATAGGAAATATAGCAGTGTAGTGGATTAGGTGGAGGCATGACAGGGACAAGTCTTAGTGTTAAGAAGATTAAGTTTTATTTCCTTTTTGAAGTGTTTTGGGGTGGGGATTAGACCTGATGTGGAATGGGAGTTTGTTCCAAGCTTGGACTATGGTGGATTTATAGAGCAATTTTCCAGCAGTTTTGTTGAGATGGTAGATGTCCAGAAGTAATTGGTTGGAGGTGCAGAGAGTATGTGTAGGGGTATAAGAGGATACCAGAGAAGAGAGGGCTGGGCAGGTGGATGGTTTGCATACTATACCATGTAAGATTTGTAAATGAGATAGTAGGAGTTGTTGAGGGAGTTCTGACCACTGGAGAGAGTTGAGTGATAGGTAGTGGTGAGAGCTGTGAGACAGTCGGTGGAAAATCTACACTCAATATGAATGGTGAAATTTCAAATGTGTAGTTAATATATTAGCAGAAGCTTTTAAAGATCATAAATGTACATCTAAAGTTCCTCTATCATGGAGATATTCTTTTATATCACCTATATTAAAACAGGATAAGGAATCTTCACAATGTTCTTCTTATCATCCTATTTCTCTTCTTAATGTTGATTATAAGATGTTTATGTGTATTTTAGAATCAATTTAATATTGCCAAAAATAATTAACACTGATCAGACTAGGTTTATTCTTAACGGCCAAGAACAAGATAATATAATTAGACTAAGTACTTTAATAGATTATGCCAAAAAAAAAAATAAAAAAGAACTTTCAATTATAAGTTTCGATTCAGTAAATTAGTATTATCTGTTTGAAGTACTTAAATAATATACTTTCTCAATGGAGTTCATATCTTTAATTACTAAATGTTATAATTACAATAATTCTTTTTCCTTTGTTAAAATAGGTTCTTTTATCTCTAGCGCCTTTAATATACAAAAAGGTATGAAACAAGGTTGTCCAGTGTCACCATTGTTGTTTTTTTAGTAATAGAGACTTTTGATAACTATATTAGATTAAATGAAAATATTAGAGGTATATCATTAGCAAATGATCTTATTTTAAAATTCAATGTTTTGCAGATGATATTCTTCTCACAATAGAATAGAAACTTCATTAGAACATATAGTTAGCTCCATAAAAGTTTTTGAGATTATTTCAGGTTTAACATTTAATCATCTTAAACACCACAAAAGGATAAAATGGTGCTAAAATAAACTTATAACCAAGTAGAAAGCACCACAGTCGAGCTGGATATAGGCAACAGTTTATTCAGTTCCAAACTCCGAACACAAAGTGAAAAGAAAGGTCGGAGTTTGGAACTGAATAAACTGTTGCCTATATCCAGCTTGACTGTGGTGCTTTCTACTTGGTTATTTAATCATCTTAAGACAAATAAACTACTAATTAATAAGAAATTAAATATCCCATAAATGGAAAAATAAATTAAATACCTTGGCATCATTATAACATCAAATTGTAAAGATTTGGTATCAGTTAATTTTAAACATATACTAGATAAAATGATACAATTAGCTATTAATTAGCATACATTTTTTTCCATGGAAGATTGTCTAACATTAGTTAGCAAACCATATTGTGCATAATTCCAACCATGCATTTACATTTAAAGCTTTGGAAACTATACCAAACAACCTTAGAGGTGGAGATATACAAAACCTCACAGAAATTTCTGAAATAGTTTGGATTACGAATCTGCAATCCCACCAACCACCAGGTCTTAATATTATGATCCCATTGAAACCAGTTTTAAAGAATAGATGCTTAACTATTAATTGAACTGACATAATTCCTTTAAGCTAAGCTTTAATAAGTATGTGAGAACTTAGGTATGCCTTGTGAGTTGTGGGGACTTGTGTTCTCTCCTAACTGAATAGACTAGAGTTTTATATTTGGGTAGGCATAGAGATGGGAAGCAGTTTCAGTACTAATCCAATATTAGTTGGTTTGCTTATACTGGTTTATTTTTATCCCCTCACAGTTTTGAGATTGTAACAGTCTGGACTGTCCAAGTTAGTCAATACATTTCCATTCTCCCTTCCCCCCCCCCCACTTCCCTTTGTCCTGTTCACTAAGGGATTCTGCCCTTGTATTCTGAAGGGTGTAACTAATTAGTAGCCTCTCATTAACAGGACATATCTGGGACTTTTAGTGTCCGATGGGTTGTGTTTATGTTAGTTACATCCTCCGGCTGTGATCGGGGTTGGGGCATGGCATTTGGTAATATTTAACAATAAAAATAAGTAATAAAAGATGATAGTTTCATCCTGAAAAGGTAACATAAACTTATAATTACTATAAGGACATTCCTTGTAATGATCGTACTTCCCTAATAGAGTACATGGTAAACTTGGGGGTATAACAGGAGTTACCCTAAATGTGTTCATATTCATTTGTTATTTTTTTCTACCAATATTCTATTGAACCAAAAGATTATATGCAGAAAACCAGGATGAGAACCTTTGTAAGACTTTTGTTCCTCATATGAAGCAATGAATACATTTTGCTTTATGTGGGTCTTTATTTTTTTTTCACCAGGAAGCTCTTGCTAATAGATGGCAATTTATAAAAGAAGCATAGATGAACAGGAATAATAAAAATAAATACTACAACTAAGCAAACAAGTGATAAAACCACTTTATTAGGTTAACCATGTTCATTTTCTTGTAGCAGGTTAGTAATGGAAACATTCTTATGAATAATGAAAAAATGTCAGTGTTTACAAGATTGGCTGAAGGCTTGAAAAACTAACTCTAATAGGCTGCACCAGTGATTGGAAGGAAACAACACTTAAAGAATTTGATTGGCAGTTACACACTCCTTCTCTGAGTGCAGAGATGTAAAGAACAGAATGTATATGTACCTGACTGAGGATGCTGCAGCAGCATTAAAGGATTTTGACTGGAAGCTAGATCCTGTGCAGAGTTTATTCCTGACCAAAGAGTAAGAGTTAAGAGGTGCACTGCTGATAGGACAAAAATTATTTTTAAGCCTCTGGATTGTCTGCAACACAATATATATGTTTTTATCCAGCACTTGTTATTTATGATCTGAAGAAGGCATAAGAATCCAAAAACACTTATCTCAGCTGGGAATTTTATGTGTTTTTAACACTTTTATTGTTTTTTTTTTTTTGTTTGTTTGTTTTGTTTTTTGAATAAAGAGTGTTTTTTATCACTGTTGACACAGTACAAGCTCATGGTAATGTACCTTGAAGATTTTCTTACCTGACATCAATTAAGATGGTTATCCTCCAAATAATTTTTTATTCAATCATTAATCTTGACTCCATCCAAAATCCTTTTAAAGAAGGTTTTGTTGTTTGTCTTTCGGCTTTTCCCGGTTAGAGGTCACCACAGTGGAACTCTGGTCTGCTAATGATTGCCAGTAGATTTTCACAAACGCCAAGGTGCCAGCTCAACGTTCAACCTTCAACGAAGGCACACCCATTTTACGCATGTCTTTCAAACGCCCACCCAACCGCCGGGAGGACATTCAGACTCCACACAGAAGGCACTCCCCGCACTCCAGCCAAGAATCAAACGGGAGAACCTCTTGCTGTGAGGTAACAATGCTACTGCTGCACCACCATGGATAAAATAAGGTAAATAGTATTATTTTCAAATTTCTTTGCTATCCAAATAAACCAAGGATCTCCTTTAACTGGTATAGGAATAATGGGGGATAGGTTTTCTTGATACCAATTTAGATACTACTTCTTTAGCTGTCATTAAAGTAATAGCATTATGATTTAATATATCATATCAGTGAAAATGGAAATCAATTCATGAAAAAAATGTGCTTAATAATAATAAATATATTACTGTGCTTCATACAGAAATTGTACCTAATAGTTTTTATTGGTATTTAAAAGATTATTATCTAAATGGGAATAAAAGTTCATATTCTGTTCCTTATATTAGTTATATATATTCCTATTTTAAGAAGTTTATTTATTCTGATCCTATTATTAACAGTTTTATTTTTTATTTCCCATAGCATATACAAATGAATGTTTAGAAACTTATAATTTTAATAAAATGTTTTATTTGGGGAAAAAGTTAGAATTTATTGGTATCAATTCCTGAATGGAAATAAACTTCATTCTGCAGAGAATCTTCTTGCTAGATATAGTCTAAAGCCAAGCAATTTCCTAGTTTTGCAACTTTGTAGAGAATATGCAGGTACAAAGATCAATATGATATATCATTTACAGTCAGTATCTTATCCAAAAATCTTAGAATCTTTAATTAATGTTAATAACGATTTAATAAATAGTAAGTATTATCTAGCTAAGATATATATAATTCTTAGATTTTATTCTTTATCTTCTGATAACATATTCTGAAATGATTCTATGAAAATTAACAATTAAATTTTCTCAGAGGAAAATAAAAAGTTAGTGTAAAAATCAGCAGAGAAAACTGCACGTTCTTTATACTGGAAAATCTTCATATGGAAATAATAACAAAGAGCTTTTATCACACTGAATAAAATTACATTAATGTACAAAACTGCTAAATGTCAGAGATGTGAATTAGACATAGAAATTGACTGGCTGCATATGGTGTAGGCAGTCTACTTCAGCTTGTTGAACTGGTGGAATATCAAACAGCATATGGCCAATACCATATGCATGAAACCTCGGAACATCGAACCCTAAAAAAAAATTGTAACCCACACTCCCTGCTACTTAAATATACCAACTGCGAGATCGCACTTACATTGAAGTGAATGGGAATTTTTCCCTACAGTGATCTCTATGCAAACAGTTCAATGTTTTAAAAAAACAATGTTTTCATCTTGGTAATCCACGGATCAATATTCCGGCCACTCAACAATCTGAAGGGGATCCAGTGTAGGAGTGTGGAACAATGTCTCCATTTTGGAAGGAAATCAACAATTTTACACCAGCATTTTGGTTGGATATATGTAAAATATCTAAATCATTAATTTTATTTAATGCTTCAATTTTGCAGTTAGACTTAACACTCAAGTGCCTCTTCTTTGATCTATTCCAGCAATAGCTAAAAAAGTAATTACTCAAAATTGGTATAATAAAAAGCTCCCTCGTGTCATGAGTTTATTAACCGAATAAAAGTTGTATGTAAAAATGAATAATTAACTATAAAGATGAGAACATCAGATGTTATTCATTCTTATAAATCTTTGCTTAAACTAAGTGATTTGCTTGAAAAATATTGATTTTAATATACATAACTGCTAAAATTAAATGTCAGAGATGTGAATTAGACATACAAGCAGCTCACTGGTTGCATATGGTATAGGGGTCTACTATATATATATATATATATATATATATGTGTGTGTATATATATATGTATATATATATATATATATATATATATATATATATATATATATATATATATGTGTGTGTGTATATATATGTATATATATATATATATATATATATATATATATATATATATATATATATATATATGTGTGTGTGTGTGTGTATATATAGATATATATATATATATATATATATATATATATATATATATATATATATATATATATATATAAACTAGTCATGTTATGGACGTTTGTATATAGTTATTTGTTTACTTATTTTTTTCTGTTTTAAGTTGTTAAAATTTAAATAAAAGAATTAAACTCAGTGAGTCCTTACTATGTCTAGGCAATTCCAGCTCTGTATCATAACTCAAAAAACTTTTCATTAGTTACACCAATTTGCTGTCCCAGTATTTCTGTTAGCGTAGTCTGTTGAAAATTTGCCAATTCATTACACTCCCAAAAATATGTTCTCAATTGCATCTTTTTTCCCCATCACACTTCCAACATTTGCAATATATCTGCAGGGAAATTCTTTTGAAACTGTTTAGGATATAAAATGCCTAAGCAAACACTTCCAAAGAACTTAAATCATCTAGACTTTGTTGCATATTTGGGAGCCATACATAATATTCCTCGTTATTTTTTGTGAATTGCTGCAGGTGGATTGGACACTCTAAATTGGCCTGCAGTCCAAATGAATTCTTGCCCTCTTCCCACTCTATTATCTTTTTCTCTCTAATTATTTGCTCACAAATACCTTGGTTCCTTAGCCAGTTTTCTCCAATAAATTCCAGCCCCATCTTGCCTATTCTCTGTAGAACAAATTGCAGTCATCTCTTTCAACAAAATCTCAATTCACCGTTCCCTTGTTGGCTTAGTTCTTAGAAAACTTTCTGCTACTTTATTAATATAATATTTTGTATGGTTATGGTTATTCTCCTTAAGGATCTGCATCTAAAATCCCATTCTCTCCTTGTTTTGTGAGATTCCCTGCTGTTTCATCATTATCCCTTTCCTCTTTGAATTATAGCTTTCTGCTTGTGCTATGTATAGGAGCCTTAACTGTGTAGCTCTGAAATATCCCTTCAATCAGGCAATTCCAAACCATTTTGCTCTATTGGAAGGTTTGACATATCGCAGTTGACTTTTGCCCTCTTCACTCTCAGATAAAATCCTTCAAGTCTTTATTAATTGCTGTCCACAACTTCTCCTCTGGTTGATAAAAAATATGCCTGACCTGTGTATAAAACTAAAGGGACTAAAAATATTGTCACTACTTGCATCTTGACATCTATATCCATAAAAGAAAGCTTGCAAATTCTCAGATTTTGTATTATCTTTTGTTTAGGCTCTTCTTACATATTCTTATCTGCCAAAATAGGACATTTTACTCCATACTCTTATGTTCTTCATTTTATCATGTCCCCATAAGTATGGGTATTGCTGAACCAATCTGTGTGTGGGTACATAGCTTATAGCAATTGCCTTTGTCTTATCTTCATTAATTTTGTATCCTGAAAAGACTTGAGACTGCCTCATAATGTTCTATAACACCAAAATGTCCTTTCTGGTTTTAACGCGTATAAAATATCATCTGCAAATAAAGTCAATTTTTCTTAACTACCATATGAATTATATCCTTTGACAACTGTTCTAAATATAAAGCAAATAACAAAGGGGAAAGACGAAATGCCTGCTTGGTTCCTCCATTCCAACAGAACTTATCATAGAAGCCCCCTACTTTAATTTACACCTCTGATCTCTCATATATTCTTCAAATCAACCTTATCATTTTATCAGGAAATGCAAATGCTTACACCATCCTACTCATTAATCCCAGCTTACTGTATCAACGCTTTCTCTGCATTAAGACTAACCAACAGCAGAGGTATTTTCTAGCATTCTACTTCCATCTAGATCATCATCGTTCTATTAATGTTTGCCCCTACTCTACAAAACCATGCTGATCTGTAGCTATCAATTTCGGCAACACTTTTGCCATTTTTTTTAACTAGTATAGACATAAACACTTTATAATCATGATTTAAATTTGAAACAGATCTACATGAAGCTGCATCTGAAGTGTCTTTGCCATCTTTAAGTAATTCAGTCACCGCAGCTTTCTTCCAAGATGTCGGTGCTTTCCCATCCTTTTAAAATGCTTTAAACAAAATCTTCCATATCTTTATCACTTTCTTCCCTCCTAATTTGCAGAGATTCTCAGCAGTACCATATGTTTCTTGAGGCACTCTTGAAGATTAATTAGACATCGCCGCTTTTATCTCACTGCTTCCTATCTTAACTGCTAGTTGTTGAGCCTCATCTATCTCTAACCTCCACATAATTAAATCTTCCTTTAACAATTCCATTTGTACTCTTTCTTGATTTCCACATTTCTTTGCTTTACACAAATTTTCATAAAATTTCTGGAATATTTCTCAAACCTATCCAGGATCTCTGGTTATTTTTCTTTTTATAGGTTCCCTATGTTTGGTGATGACCCTTGTAATGTTCTTTTTCCTAAGTTCCTGTGCTAAAATTTTCTGTGCTCTAGAGTTTTCAAAAATAGTTGTTTAACTCAAACATTCTATCCAGATACTACCTTGTCTTCTTTTCATTAGTCTGCATTTACTCCTCCTCTTTTCTATGAGAGACCCCTTATTTTTCTATATTTAACCTTTGTCAACCCCTGTAAGTAATGTTATTACTTCTTAACCATATCTCTTTTATTTCAAACTTTTTTAAACTCCAATTTAATTTTATCACAGTCACTAGCTATAACTCCAGAAGGTATTTCTGTCTTCCCTAATAACTCTTGAATAATTTTCACTACCCATTCCTTAAATTCCTCTGCATTTTAATCTTAGTTTTTATTGGTACATGATCATAAATAGTTATTGTACCTTGGGGAATAATATGTAAATTCTGTATGAGTTCCCACTACTAAATGCATATGTTCCATACCAAATATTTCCTAAATTTCTTCAGAAATCTAACTTATTTTGTTATACTGTCCCTTCTAGGCCCCCCTGATGCATCCCCACTATTGCAAAACAAATTCAAGTCCCTACCTATAAATAATATTCCCTGCTGAAAGCTGATTATTTCTCCCAACATTTTCTTAAGCTCTATAATAGGAGTTTTTGGTGGAATATAAATACATGCCATTGTAATCCTCTTTCCTTGCTAATAGCCCCTTACTACCATGAATCTACCACTTTTGCCTTTATTTCCTCATCTATCACTATTGAAGCCCCTCTAGCAATTAGTATAATTACTCCCTTTGTCTTTTGTCCCTGATATTCTGCTGAATTTCCATTCTAAAATCTGCTCTTTGTAAAATTCACATCCACATTTCCTTCTGAATATGTCACCTGCAGTATTGCTATTTGTACTCTGCATTTCTTAATATAATTTAGTATGCTTGCCTTTTTATATTTTCCTGTAAGGCCAATCACATTCCAAGTTAATATGGACAAAACAGTCAAAATGATAAAAAGCTATTGTTCCCACCTATTATACATGACAGTTTTTTGAATGTGTATTTCCAGCTTTTGTGTTAAATGTATATACTAATGTTTGGCAGGCTGATCTTTTGTACAGTTGTTTTTTCTCATCTCCATTTGAACCTATCACATTTTTCAAGACTTTTTGTTTTAATGAAAATCCTCAAACAAAAAACTAAATACATAACACCTCATTCCATATTAACTTGGAACAAATGTACATCTTCAAAACATGAAGTTCAACACTCTAGAAGGGAGCAATTGCTACAAATTGATGGCTGCAGCAAAAGGCATTATCTAACCTAAAAGTAAGTTAATCCATACTAAAGTGCATGCTACAGCTGGTGCTCCCATTTACACTAACTGCTGTCTGTTCTTGTTTTATCTCTTCCCATCCCGGATATGAAAAGGAACTTGTATGCTTTCTGAAAACATTAACTTTAGCACAAAGAAAAGTGCATTGGCTATCTTAAAATAAAACTAAACTGTACACTGATCTAGTAACTACATTAAAGTATTAAGGCTGCTAGGCAAGTTATTACCTCGTATTCACTTTCCATAATTTCAAACTTATTTTTCACTGAACTGCTTGCCATTGTATCTTTAACTTTTGCATTTTTCTCAGCAAAGAATACTTAGAATTCTCAAGATTAACTGCTTGTACCTGCAAACAGTTTGTCTCCAAGGAAATGTACTCAGCATTGAGTCTTTGTAAATTTCACTCAGAAAAGAATGCACAGGAAACTTCCAGGATTGCTACACACTGAGTACCAGGTTAATGTCAGCCTTCCCAGTGTGAAAAAAAGAAACTCATATAGGAGAGATAGTGTAATTTGCCTTTTTGTGGAAATCTCAGTAACTGGCTAGTATGTGCAATGTCTGGATACCATTAAAAAATAAATTCAGAGAAGCTAAAAGTAAATCAATCAAATAGGTGAGGAGAAAACACTGGCATGGAAGAATCCTGCAGCTGTGTAGCAAACTGCAGTTTACTCTCCAACTTTGGTGTAAGACATGACTTCCATTAATCTAGAGGAAAAAATAAATCAAATGTGCTCAGAGCTGTTTCAAATAAACAACACACTGAAGGAGTTTATCAACTCAAATAACAAAAGGCTGGAAAATGGAAAAAGCTTTAAACATATTCAGATGAGCTGATAAAACTGCAAAAATCAGAGGTCGGCATGAAGAAAAGGCTAACTGAGTATGAGACTGCTCAAGAAGAGATGTTTAAAAAAATAGTAGAATTAGAGGATAGAGTACATAGGGAAAACCTGAGATTTTCTGCTGTATCAGAAACTGGAAGGAACAGACTGTTTTAATTTTATGAAAACACAAACAAGCAACTGGACTGATATTCCACAGCAGGAGCTGTTAATTGAAAGGACACATCTTGTGCATGCTCCAAACCTGGCCATGAGACCCATACCTTTAACAGTAAAGATGCAATCCTACTGGCAGAAAGAGATGATTCTGAGAAAACTGTGGCAGATTTAATCACTGTACACCGGGCAGAAGAGGACATACCTGTCAACTGTACAGACTGTCACAGAATGTCCAGATTTTTTGCCTAAAAATTTCAGTCTGTTCCTCATAAAAGTTTTGGTTTTCTGGAAAATCACTGAGATGATCTGAGGAATGAAATTAGTAAGTAATGTCATACATTTGAGTGTCAAACTTCATATCCTTCAGAAAATGGATTTTAATACATGCCCTGTTATTCATGTTTATAAGGGCAATATTTAAAATCTGTCCCTATTTCTCAGCCTTTGTACCCTCATTATATTGGGCTTTGTCCAAATGTCTTGGCTAGAAGCTTTTGAGGTATGGAAGAGGATAGGGTTGCCACCTTTTCAAATGCCCAAAGTGGGACATTTTTAGTACAAATGTCAGGTTTTGCAGGGTAAAACATACCCACGGCCAGTACAAAGGACAGAACTTCACTTTTTGCCTAAATAAAAGCTTATTCTTGTAGCATTTTAGTTGTTTTTTTCTGTTTCTTATAACATTTAGG